>NW_023396582.1:62856-176522 GCF_011125445.2 Fundulus heteroclitus
CAAAGAACCCTTAAATCCTTAAAGTCAAGTCTGACAGACTGGACTGAACATCGGAAATCTCCCACCTGCTACTGGCTTTAAAGCTTTCCAGTACTGTGGTGACTAGTTTAAAATTGTTACGGCTCACGCCTTCCTGTTTAGATAGAAAAGGACATGCTTTGTTTAAAGCCCGGCATTACGGAAGCAAAGGAGGTTTTTAGGAGCTGTGGATTGAGTGTTGCGTGTGAAGTGAAAGGGGTCATGGCTGAGTCTCCAGCTGGAGCGCCAAGCTTGGTGCTCCCGGTGATCTGATCTGCAACCTGCCGATTTTAAAGTAGGAATTCCTTGATGTGATAGACCGATACAAAGTATTTGTAGGCCATTTTCTGTAGATGCGGGAATGGGTTGTAGTTGAACTTGTACATGTTCCTTCTGTTGTGTATAGGATATGCCTGTTTACCACGTCCTACTGAGTGCTGTAGGCTTGTGGACGAGTTGTTCATAGAGGGACTGGGAATGCTTCACTCCATTAGGGTTCCTGCACACCACTTTTCTTTCACTATATGTTTCACTTTGTGGACTTGAAAACAAATTGATAGAATAACTTTGTATGTCTCACAGAGGATGGTTATGACTAATGCAAGTACATGTTTCCATGGAATAGTTTTCTGTGGCGTCTGCCTCTGGCAGGAAGTTTCTTATTTTGTCACCAACTGTCCAATAAAGGTTCTAGGTGTACTGGATCCAGGTCCCACGCTGTATCTTATACTGTAGAATCATGGGAATCTCTTCTGTTTTTCCACACTTTCACTCCCATCTTAATATTTTGCTCTTCAGTTGTAATGCCACTGTATTTGTGTATTTTAAAATTGTGTAAATAAATTAAAAAGTACTTGTATGTGTGCATGTTTGATCTGATGATGTACAGTTGGAATCTGTGACGAGTTTGAGGATAAAACAGGAGGGTACTCCTGAGAAACTGAGATAAACATGATGGGCTGGGAAGCGTAAATGTCCAGCTGTGCAACTGAGCATTAACAGGAGAAGCAGATCCTCCTGCCATGTAGAGCCAGACTCAGTTGAGCTTCTGTATCTGCACAGACATTGGAGTGAGCGCTTCAGGATGTCTACTGGACTCCACTTGTAGTGTTGTAAGCTGGAAACATTGACGTGTAGCTAGGTGAACGTTATTGTTCCAAAGCCAGAAATGGCAGCACAGTATAGCTAAGGGGTAAGCTCTGGTACCATCAGTGGGTAATTAAGGGCTAATTTAAGACATTTTGCTTTACCAGCATGCAGAGGTGGAATGCAGCCCTGATTTAACCGCCTGTGCTCCCTACTAATCAGAACAGGCGGGGTTTAAAGATGTACCCAAACGAGTACATGGCCAAAACAGATTGTCCACTTTTTGAAGAGCTCTTGCACCGATGCTCAGGTTTGCACCGACATCCCTCAGTAAAAGTCTGACACGGCACTTTAGAGCCTGCTGGGTTGTACCTTCTGGTCCACTGTGCTCTGCAGGGGTAAAACTGCATCTCTACTGGCGTTCTGCAGCGGCTGCCACTTCTGCCGTGCCTTGAATCATGACACCAGCTCTGAATATGAATATATCCACGTGTGTGAAATCCAAGTATCACATGACCTGTCGATATAAACACAGGCCCAGAGCCTGCATCACTAAGCAAGAGGTGAGACTTCACACCTGGAAGACCAAGAAGCAAAAAAAAAAAAAAAAAAGTTACTGTTAAAAACAAGAAGGCATGCTTTGGGTTTTCCTAATGGCATGTGGGTAACTCCTCAAATCTATGTAGGAAGGATCTCTGGTCAGATGAGACTAAGATGGAACTTTTTGGCCACCAAGAAAACACTGTCTGGAGCAAAGCCAACACATCCCATCCCCCCAGCAACACTATCCTCAGAGGGAAACATGTTGGTGGCAGCATCATGATGTGGGAAGGTTTTTCAGCAACAGGGAAACTGGTCCAAGTTGAGAGAGAGACGTATGCTGCTGAATACAGGGATAGTGGATAGAGGTTCACCTTCCAGCAGCACCATGAGCTGAAGCATACTGCAGAAGCAACACACACTGGCAGCTTGAAGCTGGCTCTACAGAGTACTGACTGCAGGGGAGGTGAACAGTTATGCATGCTGAAGTTATTTGTCGTTTGCTTCACAATAACAACAAAATACACCTTCAAAGTTGTAGGCGTTTTCTGTAAATGAAATGGTGCAAACCCTGAAACAATTTATTTTAACTTCACCTTGTGAGGCAACAAAACATGAAAAATGTCAAGCAAGGCAGTCCTCCAACTAAATGCCCTACTCTCGTGAAAAGCTGCCTACACCCCTGATTACCCCAAAACTGTCAGAATTACTCCAGAAACATGATACCTTATAGGCTAAAGCCCAAAATCTGAGCTGTACTCTGATTGGCTTATATATGTAGTGAATTTATACAACGCTCTTCTGTCACAATGACCTCTCAAAGCACTTTACACTAGAGCCACATTCACCCAATCGCACTCACTCTCGTGCACCATTATGCAGATCGGTGGGCAAGCTGCGGTTAAGTGCCTTGCCCAGGGGCACATCAACCTGTGACAGAGGAAAGCTGGAATTGAACACACAATCTTCCCATAGCGAGATGACTACCCACTGGGCCCACAAAGGTTCTAGAAAACTATGACGTTCCTGAAAGAGGACACAAATATCTTAGAGCAGGGGTGTCCAAACTTTTCGGTACATGGGCCAAAATTGTCAAGTCAAAGGAACTCGAGGGTCAAAAAATTAACAAAATTTTCTTAAACCCAAAAAATTTGGTAATTCTTTTACCTGCTCTATAAAATATGATAATTTTAAATAAATTAGTTAGTAAGATTTTTTTTGCAGAAACTGAATGTGTAAATCACTGTAGATCCAAAATTAAAAAAGGGTTTTGCTCATTTGTTGTATTAAAAGATGGTCGTCCAGTTTGCAAATTATTGTGAATAATTTAATTTGATTCTTTAACAATGATAAACTTTACTCTTTTTTTGTCTAGCAATGTAACAACAGTATTTGGGTCAGTTGTTCTTTGAAAACACTTACTGTAATTAGCCGATTTTAATAATTGAATTCAAAGCAGATGTTATTGCATCAAAGTCTGCATTTGCGTTATTAAATGTTATTGGATAGACGAATACTTTGTGTTGTACTTAACATTTTCAATAGTAGAATTTTAACTTTTCTGTCATTTTAATTTGCCCTAATTAAAAACTAAAATCTTCCATCTGCATCAGCGACCTATGCTGGTGGGCCAACTCTTTCTTGAAATGCAGTTGGGGGGGCACCCATAATCTTTACAGGGGCTCTAAAACAAATACTCTAAAACTCCCTGATATATGGCTGCTCTGATTTTGGACTTCAGAAAACACAGCAGACCAACACCAGCAGATAACACGACTCCCGCATCATCACTGGAAACGTACTACTGGACCTCACACAGCTTGGACTCTTTGGTTCTCCACTCTTTGGCCAGAGACAGGGACTCTGATTCCCAAATGAAATGAAACATGTACTTTCATCTGAACAGAGGACTTTGAACCACTGAGAGCAACAGTCCAACTCTTTTTCTCCTGAGCCCAGGTAAGATGCTTCTAAAGCTGTCTCTGGTTCAGGAGTGGCTGGACACAACAAATCCACACTTACAGTGTTGGGTGACTCTTGAAGCTCTGACTACAGCAAGAATTGTACTGCCTGTGAAATCAACATAGTACCATGTACGTTTTTGAGGTGATGCAATGATTTAACCACTGGGAGGCGCTGTGAAATAAGCTTTATTTGTATATTGACAACAGTTACACAACAGGTCATAGTGACCTTCGCTGGAAGATGTTCAAGAAAAAAACAACTTAAACAGAACAAACACAGTATCAAAAAATCATTTATTATTCTTGGTAGAATGGATAACAGGTAGGTCTGAAGGTATATGCCACTTATTCTGAGATCCATGCTGAAAGGAGGCTGTGTGAAACTACATGTTCCCTGTGGAGGGAGGATGTTAGGGACAGACTGAGCATCAGCAAACGGCCGAATTTACCCCACAGCATCAGAGTTTATGATGAACACACCGTCAGTCACGGCAACGCAGGGAAGAGTTAGAGGAAAGCAACAGCTGCAGAGGTACAGCTCAAAGATAGCCTTTGTGTGCACAGTCTAAAGTAATTAAAGGATATCCTTATTTTAACTTCTGTTAGTACGCTAACTGAATATTTGATCATTTGTAAAACAGAAAGAAACCGGGACTGATTCAACATCTAAGACGAATAAACAAACAAGGCTGACAAGGCCAAGCCCATAAACATGCAAAGCTAAAAGAATCCAGAGCATGAAACCAAAACAAGATAGGACCAGAAAAACAAGGCTGACGTCAGGAAATGCAAAACCAGAGCTATGAATACAGCTGAGCTAAAACGAAATCCAAGAGAACAGGGAGAGTCAGTGATGGAATGGCTGCAGAGAAACAGACTCTGGGGACTAAGGTCTGAACATCTCAACATTTCCTTCTATTCACGCTTTTTACGGCAAGATACCACTGATACCAGGACAAAACTGTTTCTATGGGACGTTTTCACATCTCAAACATCTTTTATGCTTCGTGTTGTTTTAAAACACAATAATCCTTGTTTTTTATTTGGAATTTTAAGTGGTTGATCAAACAAAGTTGTGAATAACTGTAAAGTTAAGGCGAGGCACATTATTTGTATGGTGCGTTTCAGCCACAAGATCATTTAAACTGCTTTACAAGATGAAACATAAGAAAGGAAAACACAACAAAAGTAAGAATAGAGTAAAGAAAAGTTGGACTACAGCCTGAAATTAGTGGTGTTTTAGTTAATAGTTTAATAAGAAAAGACACCTTTAAACAAATGAGCTTTTAAGATTCGTTAAGTAAGGGCCTTACTTATACAGTAAGTATAAAAACTGTAAAAACTGATTATTCCTTTAACTTTAAAATGACAGGAATATAATCCTTGTTTCTTTCTTTCTTTTTACAGTTCCAACCATGTTCTCATCTAGCTTCCCCTTTCCTGATGAAGAAAAGCATCCTTATAGTATGTTACTGCCACTGTTTGACTGAGGATAGCAAGGTGATGTTCCAGGTGTTGCGGAGTGTGGATTTTCCTCCACATCTGGCCAAAATGTTCAGTTTCGGTCTAATCTGACCAGAGCACCTTCTTCTACATGGCCTGTGGACTTTATTGGCTGTTCTTCAACCGTGATCTTCTTACCATTCTCGCCATCGCACTCTGAAGGCCGTGTTAAAGATGAATGAAAATCTGTTGACCTCTGAACGTACTCTCAACAGTCCCTTTAGTCAGGGATCTCTGGCAGTATAATCAGCCATAAGTTAGGCCAGATTTTCTGTCGTCAATCTTAACCTCAGTTGTCCTTGCATGCTCCAGGCGTGGGAGTGAACCTGGTCACTCTTCTGATCTGGCACAAGGAAGGTGGTAACTGGGGTTCATTCAGCATCAGTACCATGTCAGCGTTGATGTCTGTATATGAATGCTGTCCAGAACATGCCAGCAAGCATCAGAGAATGCCTCCATCACCCTTTGCTTAGAAGTTCTGACTTTGGATAGACTACTTGAGATGAGAAGACATCAGGCCGGCCCATAAGAAGACAGTTAGCTCTCACTGGATCAGAGTCCACCGGGTCAGGTGAAATATATCCTGGAAGGTTAGCATTTAGGAGGCCCTCAGTTTTTCAGTTTTAAGAAGAACAGTTGTGAGGACCTCCCCTGGCCACCTAGGCTCCTATGAAATGTGGTGCAGCCAAAAGACTGTCATAAAAACTATTCTGTTGTTTGGCTAGACCCTGTTTTAGGCCTGGATTAATCCAATTAGAACCACTTTTGAGCTCATCTTCTCCACCAGGGAAATTTGTGCCTTTGCCTTTGCTATGTCAAGCCATGAATCTGCAAAGAGCCATATGAGAAATGCATTACAATCAAGAGAACTTTGCACCCCAACGTTTACAGCTCTGGTGTTAAGAGATTTGAGAAAAAATATACCATCATTTCTAATTTTGCCATCCTATCTGGATCATAAAGAGATTATAGCAATGCATATCAATGGAATAAAATACTGCTTTAAACAACTGGAGTTAAGGGCATGGGAGATCACCCATTTTATTGAGTCTCCACTTAGAACACTGCAAGCATGCCCTCTGTTGCTTGCATACAACTTCTTGTCATCTAAAGATCCACACCTTCCCAAGAATCTTGGCAAACACGTGCACTTTTCATGAACCGCTCCTTACCAGCATCCTTCCATCTGCCACTGGAAATATTTCCAAGCAGGCAAACTTGTCGTTGTTGTAAAGAAAAAGAAAAAAACTACTAGTATACCTTCAGTCAGATGAGCAGCAGTGCACAGTAACAGGTGGGGGAAAGGCAGCCATGCAATACTCTATACTCCATATAGCCTGAGAAAACTCTGGTCTCCTCGGCACGTTTACTGGCATCTCATTAAAAGCACATTAGATACATATAAATAACCCACAATTATTCATACCTTCCTCAGATTTAGGTTTAAATTATTTTTTTCCATTTTACCAACATGTTTCTTCTGACTGAGAGTAATATTAATGTTTTAGAGAGGCCCTGTCAGGTGCGCCCTGCGCTTCACCAGGCTCATTAGTGCCACTGGTCATTCGACACCTGAGACACTTGGTACCTCTAGCTGTTCGTGTCCTGTTACCTTGTTTTTCCTCTCTATCTAATACACAAAGCCCCCTGGCCTCTGCTATATTTCTTCTATCTGTTCCTTGTGAACAACGTCCTGGTTACTCTCCCTGGTGGAGTACAATTTTCCCACCTCCTGTTCATCACTGCAATAGTTACTTAGATCCCAGCCTCCACAACAGGTGTCACACCTAGGCCCCTTTGTCAGTTCCCCTCTCTGCTTTACCTGTCCTGCTTTATTTGGATTACCCATCACTAGCAGCAAGGGCCTGTCCAAACATGATCTCATTCCTCTCAGCTGATTACCTACTCAGCTCACTGCTCTCTCCTCCTTCCCTTCAGTGACTTATACCACTGAAAACCTTCTTGGATCCAGCACCTGACACATGCTTTTTCTTTTTTAAATAAAAGGTTTAAACTTTAAAATATACCTGAAACTATGATAGGCCCAGCCTGAGTTGAAATTTGTGAGAGAATCTGTGTTGGGAGTGCAGTGTGAGGGCGATGACAAGGATTCCTTCCAACCTTGAACACTTGAAGCTCATTGCCCATAATAAATTGTCAAAACACCACAGGAAACGTGCAAAAAGCTGGCCAGCAATAATAAGGTTTTTTTTTTCCTACTGATTTTTTTAAATACATTTTTTTTTTATTAGTTTATGTGTCAGGGACAATGCAGCGCACATTATTACATTCATAATTGTAATAGGCAGAGCCATAACAAAATGTGTAGATGTGTTGCATGAAAGGTTTCTAGCCTATAGGCTAATTTGCAACCCCAGTCCCCAGTCATTTCTTTTGAGATGGGCATTAATAATAAAATAATATATATATATATATATATATATATATATATATATATATATATATATATATATATATATATATATATATAAATTGTTAGTAACAAAACAATTTACTATTTCTCAAACTAATCAGATTGTTTCATGACCTTGTGAGACATGTCTCTCATTTCCCATTAGAACCAAACCGCTATGTTGAGTGGAAATCATCTAAATGTATGGTAATTCCATGTATGGTATAAATTATTTTGGGCTTTACTGTACATGATGTGTCATCCCCCTGGCAGGTGGTGCTTTGTATTCAGGGACATTTTGTCAACACAGCCTCTGATGGCTGAGCTCTCTGAATGTGTGAGCGCTGTCTGAAGCCACACACACTCTACATCCAGCATCCATCAGGAGATCGACCAGAGGCGCAGTCCGGGAACCGTCAGGAGGATGATGGTGAGGCCGTTCCCAACACGGCCTAGTAAAAACAAAGTACAGAAATAGCTATTCATGGTGCGACCTGGCACAGCGGGCGCTAGGACCCAGCAGCACCTCCGCCTGCCCCCGCGCTGACGCTCTCCGGGCAGACGTGCAGGTTGAAACGCTGCTCCGGTGCTGAGGCTGATGAGGGACGGCTCCTGCTCCATCATCCGGTAAGACGCGCAGCAGTTTCCCTCTGAGCCCATTTCTGGTCTGAACAACACGACCTGACCACAAAGGCGTCTTGCTTTTCGCATTCTCAATCAAAACGTCCGTCACATGCGATTATTTACCGTCAGTCGGCGTTTTCATTTCTGGGACGACTGCGTGAGACGCATCATGTCGCAAGCTGCGTGAGGTTTTGTTGACGTTTTAGAAGCGACCTCATCCGGCAGGAAATGACTGCAGCAGCATCCAGGCTGCAGGTGTGAGGCTGCGCTCATCTGACGACTGAAGGTAGATCACAGTGTACTCTGGTCAGGACGGGTTGGAAAGCTTTTATTGGGACCGTTAAAATATTATGTACGAACTGTAGTCAGCGGTGTTAAAGTTGCACATCTAAATCTAAAAGAGGAACATATTTGTAGAACACAGTGGGTGGTAAGGGAACTCAACATGAGTTTTGTGAATTAGAAACGGGTTTTGTTTTTAAAGGTTTATTTAGCTCGAATTAATCTTTTTTCTGTCAGTTCTTTTACAATCTAAATTTAATTAAATTTTAGCATCAATTAACAGCTAAATTTCCGTTCATACAGTACACTATATTCCAGTATTCGGTAAACATATCACCCCTCCATTCATCCATCCATCCATCCATCCATCCATCCATCCATCCATCCATCCATCCATCCATCCATCCATCCATCCATCCATCCATCCATCCATCCATCCATCCATCCATCCATCCATCCATCCATCCATCCATCCATATGTTTGCTAGACCCACTTATTCTTTCAGAGTTACATACATGTGTCAGATTATTAGATAAATGTTAATATCTGACAAATATATTCTGAGCAAATGCAAAATCCAGTTTTCAAATGATGATGTATCAACGGAGAAAGCTCTACAAACCAACCTGGGTGTATGTGAAACAGATAACTGCGCTGTGAACCTAGCAACTGCTTTTGCTACCCCTGGCAGTGTGTTGTTGTTGAAGCCGTTCAAACGTGGGCTTTAATATGGCGTGGATCATTGTGCTGCTGCGTCACCAACATGAGCTGAAGGTCGCAAACTGTTGGCTGGACTTGCTGAAAGAGAAGGAAGCAATGTGCTGCCACCGTGAAGAGACGGCTTAAGCCAGTCTGATGTACAGACCAGGTGTAAGGTGTGATTAAAGACAAATTAGAAAAAGTTATAAAAAATAAAAAAAACTGTGGTTAAAAATATTTGTGCAAGAGATAAATTTAAAAGCAAAAATAAAGTGTGGCATTTAAACAGAATCATTCTGTCTTTTTGAAATACGGGTCAGACTCTTTTTAGGTTGATGATGTCACATTCCCTTCTGAAACGTGTTACCTGGAGACACTGGGTTGTTGGATGTTTGCTTCACCAAACCGGCATTTCTACTGATCTGCTCATCTCATCTGTTTCCTCAGCCGGTTGTAAATTAGCTGATGGATCCACCGCCTGCTTGATCACTGTTAAAACAGAGACTTTACAGCCTTTATGTGTAGATGCTTTAGGAAGATAAAGAATCCTCTAGGAATCAAAGATGTAGGAAAAACACGATGGGTTTAGAATTAGACACTAAATAACTTAGGGTTTGTGAGGCTGTTGTTTATTTAGGTGGCTGAGCACTTCTGCAGAGCCTTAGGGAGCATATAAATAACAATGTTGGGTGGGTGGGTAAGGGGGGGGGGGCATTACAAAATATAGGACACAGCAGTGCTGTAAATTAGACTTGTTGTTTTTCTGGATCTGCTTGTTTGTAGACGGCAGTCAGCTGGAGGAGAACAGAGAGGGCATCTCACAGATGAGTGTTCAAATACTTTCTGCATATTTGATTCTGTTTCCCCAAAAGTAATAGGCACTACATCCATTATTCAACAGTTAGTGCTTCAGTGGTTGGTCGAAAGATCCTTCCAGTGGCCTTTGCTAATGTGTGACATTTGCAGCTTGTCTTTTGGTTTTTAAGGGCTGGGACACAACCTTCTTCAGTAGTAAAGCATGATCAGTGGCTTTAAGGTCAGGTGTCAGACTTGGACAGTCAGGAGAACTGTTCCATTGCATGGTCAGTGAATGCTTTGCTGGTCTTGTAGTAGGGATGGAAACACTACGATTGAATCATTCATTCATTCTTTAAATGACTGACTCCATGTAAAGGTTGTGGTAGCAACAAGGGGAGCTTGGTAACCCAGAGCCTCCCAGTCTCCGGCACCGTCACCTCCTAAATGTTCAAACTGAATGATCTGTAAAGGGACAGACAAACCACATGAGTCTCATTATGCTTCTGGGCTGCCTGGTGCTAAACTCTGGGAGAAAACCAACTGATACTAACATTAACATGGCCAACCTGGGCCGTGTAAACAAGTAATTGCCCCTATAACCTTGTAACTAGCTCTGGTTAACTTGGCAGCAGTGCTTTTGTGATAACTGGACAATAATATTTTACATTGCTTAGGAGTAACTTTGGCCCTCTCGTCTTTACAGAGTGTTTGGAATCAGCTGTATAACAATGCTGCAAAATAACTGTAACAATAACTGTAATTATGACTGTAACCACAACCGTAATAACTGTAACTGTAATAACCAACATGCAATAACTAATGTGCAATTCTATTTAATACACTGTGCAATAATCCTGAAAAAAGTGACTTCTGCTGCTGCTACACCTGAATATATGTCAATACACTCGCATATAAGCCACAGTGAATGTACATAAGACATCCTCTGCCTTATTTCTTTTTGTATTTTTCTTTTTTTTTCTTTTTCTTACCTACTACTTTTGATCCATGGTATAACGAGGACACACTATATATTTGATGCACCTCGTCCTACTTGACTCCTTCTTCCTATGACTACTGATTACTGAGCCGATGTGACATGTGCATTTCTGCAATGTGAGATCAATAAAGCCTATCTTATCTTATCTTATCTTATTGGAGGGGGTTTCAACCATGAATGGCAGCCTGATGGAGTTGTCTGATTTGGATCTTATTTGCTATACACACAGACCAGCATACGGTTTGTCTGTACATCTGTTGACTACCAAGTAGCTTGCATGTGTGGAACACTGCCACAGGACACAAGTAATAGTTTCAGGAATAGACCGTTGGTATTATGGAACAGTTTCCAGTGTGTCCCACAGTGCAAACAGTGAATGAAGGTCACAGATGTAGGACGTCTTGTGGACAGGTCATCGCTAGCACTAAGGAGTTTCATACAGCGTTGCTTGTAGGCTTGCTCAGTTACCTGGCAGTTGCACATTTATCACAAAGACCTGACAGGAGCTAGTAGATAAGTGAGGGAAGCCACACATGTTATGAAGGTGTAGCTGCTGAATACAAACTACACCTATAGAGGATTGTCATGTTGGATGGCAGATACTCCATACCATCTTTACCTGCTACCTAGACACATATATTAGATTCTTGACCGCACCATGTCTGCCTGAAGACTGTGATGAGGTCTGGAACCATCCCCACAGCATAGGCTTTTATTAACACCAAAGGAGACTTGGTTGAAACAACACCGGGACCAGGAGGCATGGACTGATGATGGGTGGCTCCTATCATGGAACGACTCCTTTGTGCAGGCGTGGTTTCACTGATCTTAGGTTTAGGGTTTGTTTAAAACGCGATCACAACATCAATGAGTCGCATCTTTGCTTCTTTCATTTCCTTCTTTCATGTTTGTAAAAGAGTAGGTAGAAGCATTGGCTTAAACATTCCCATCACATTACAAACTCACTGTTTACGCGGTTTGCAATTTCCAAACGGTATCGATTGCTTTTATGGCAAAACAAATAAGATAAAAGAGGCGTTCTCAAACAGCAACGACAAAAAACTATTTAACTACAATTGTTCTATATTCCCCAGAGAATTAAACAAAACAAGAAACTGTTTTTTAACACCATGTTTTATGTGTTCTAATTCATATGTATGTTGCTGCTTTTATCAAACATTTTATTCCATACTTAACATAAAACATAATAAGCCAGGGTTTCTCAAACCTTAGTTGTAGACAGAAGACCTTTTAGCGTTCATACGGTAAACAAGAAAGAATCAACTGCTTAAGGAAACCAGGACTCACATTGGAGAATCTCATCTATCCCAATTTATCTTGTTCCAGTTCCAGTTTGTAAACCGGAGGGATTTGCTAATGGACTCCTCTGTGATCAGGCTAAAGGCTGATACATACTCTGCAAGAACCGAGAAAGTTGTTCTTTCAAACACTTGGAAGTTTCAACTTCCGAGGACAAAATGAATCTCATAATTAAACTGTATCTGCGGGTTAATCAAGCAGTGATAAATGGATAAAAAATAGTTTCCTTTTGTTGTTTTTTATGATATACCATAAAACTGCAGAGGTTCTGGTTCTTTGTCAAGATGGTGGTACTTGGAAGACTTGCTATTTACCAAGATGATACTTTCATCTTGGAATCAGAATCACTGCTCTGAAGGTACTTAGTAGTTTTTTTTAAAGCAGGGTTCTATTCAGAGGTGATACGCAGCCAGCATCTTCACTGCAGTACATAACTCTCTTAGCATCCCAAGCTGTATTAGCTTCACTTGAAGGAAAATAGTCTTTTCAGGCAGACTTTTCTTTCTTTTCAATACCAGAATAAAGTTTAAACATGCTAAATAACGGCAAAATGGATTCCAAGAATAAAATTAAAATGTTTGATTTTATTCTTTTATTTTATTTTGGTGATTTAAGCCAAAAGAATTTGAATAAAGCAGAAATAGTATCTTGAACAAAAAGGTGAAATGTTGAAACGGCTGTGTTCTTTCCAAACAGGTCTGATATGCATCGGGATAGCCTAGTGTTAGGAGGCGCTGCATGGAGAGAGTTATTTACTGCAGGTAAATTATTGACGTTGGTGCTATTGTTAATCACGCAACAGAAGCCCTCTCTGAAACAGACTGAATGACCAATGTAACAATGTAACACTCTGCTTCCTACTGTGTTTCAGAAATGACAAATTTTAATATAAAACTGGAGGTAATGATCAAATAGGAGGCCAATTGTTACTCCTTAAAATGATTTATTTGATTTTTAAATGTACAAAGCCGGCATTGCACTAGCAGTTGTTTTAGAAATAAAAGGAATGTTATGTCTAACTCAACTTATTGAGAAAACTTGAGAAAATAAAATGGTTGATTTCTTATTTTACAGTTTTTCTAGCAGCTGTTCCAATCCAACCAACATTTCTTCAGGCCATGACTGCTGAGATGAATCACGTGTGATTCTGAGGATTTGTGAGGAGAGCCCATCATCAGAAACTGTGTGAGTCAATGCTGCACCATTCTTTAATCTTACCAGTAAATACAGAATAATTTGTCAAAGGCAGTATGAAAAAATATTGCCAGGAGCGATGTGGATCCATTGTGAAGAAAGACATTTAATCTGAGAGTGAGCCACGTGCTGCTGGTCAGCATTTCACATGCTGGGGAAATTCAATCCAATGTCTTGATGTTTTATCTTTGTTCCAGCGTCTCGCTGCCCCCATTAAGGCCCAGCTATAAAGCACCATGGGAGGTGTTGCGGTGGATGTTGGCGCACCGGGTGTGAAGGCTCCAGATGGAGGATGGGGCTGGGCAGTCCTGGCTGGATGTTTCGTCATCACAGGCTTCTCTTATGCATTCCCTAAAGCAGTCAGTGTCTTCTTCAAAGAGCTGATCCGCGAGTTTGATGTTGGATACAGTGACACTGCCTGGATCTCCTCCATCCTGCTGGCCATGCTTTATGGGACAGGTAGGTTGCTGCTGATTGCACGATACACACATGGAATTATCAGTTAGCAACATGAAGGTCAGTGTACCATGTAATTCAGTTTATATTATACTATATTATTAAGGTAACATCTGATGTTACTTAACTCTGACCTAACCATGTGACCCATGTCAGTGGTATCTGACAGGAAGTTGTTTTTTTCTATCTCTCTGATCTCTAGAAACATTCCCTTTACAACTTTTCGTTTATTTATTGGTAGTAGCTATTGTTGCCTTGCAGCAAGATGATCCTGGGTTCAAATCCCATGCCTGGGGTCTTTCTATGTGTCATTTGTATCTTCTCCTTGTGCATGCATGGGTTCTTTGGCTTCCTCTCTCTCTGGTCTCTCTATAGCGTCCTTTGATATCAAGAATCAAGAATCTTTTATGGTCACCGTGTGTTACCGTGGTGAAATGTCTTCCGGGACATACACCAGCTTACCGCAATAAACAACAAGCTACGAGAGATTAAAGCTTGCGGAAAAACAAAAACCGAACAGTCTTTAGGGTCTGCTAGGACTCGTATGAGTTCTGAAAGTCAGTCCTATTTAGATATAAGCATGAGCATGGTTGTTTGTCCTGTGTCTCTGTTTTGCACTGTGATGGACTGACGATCTGTTCAAGGAGTAACCCGCCTCTCCTGCAATGGCTGCTGGATGGATGGTTGTTTTTATTTAAGAATTATTTATTGGTTTAATGTAGGTCATACAAGGTTAACTGCTTTTTATCTGCATATTGAATCTCTAAAGCACCTACATCCCTTTTAAAGTGCATCAATAGAAACATAGTCTGACCTTCTGCATATTAACCAATTTCTTTGGATTGGAAGTGCATAACCTTTTACTGCTTCTGTAGGACTGGTAAAAATGTATGTCTAAGGTTTGCAAACCCAGACAGTGTAGAACAGGATGCATCTTACTCCACTCTCCTTCAGCCGACCTCTTCTGTTGTTTCAAAGAACGACGAAAACAATAAATGGACTCTGGATGATTTTATAAAAATAATAATCAGAGAGGTGAAGCCAAAATGATTATTGAATGTAAGATGATCCAATGATGACCTTTAAACCAGTTTACTAAGCAAGCCAAAGTTTGAGCCAAAATTATATTATGTTGTTTTGTGACTGATTGTTGAAATTAATGATGAAATACAAATTCAACTAATTGCACAGCTCTAGCTTGTGAACGCAACTGTAACATTTTATTGAATATATGTCATTATCATCAAAGATGCACACTGATAACATCAGAGAGCAGGTATCAAGTGACTCCTGATAGCAGAAGGTAGTCTGGGGTGACGGATCACTCCACCCATAGCAGAGCTATTCTGCTGTATGTGACTGAAACAAGAGGGGCATACCAATGACTGTGGTAGCCAGCAATACATTTTTTTCCTCATAAAGATCATGTGTACAGAGCAGGCCTTACATCCCTAGAGACCATCACTCAGTTTTTTTGTTGATAGGAAATACAGCTGTTTGTCTTGTAAAGCACATTAGGATGACATTCTTTGTAATGTAATATCTGTAAATCTTGGTGAAGTTTGGTTGGTTGCTACGGTTTGACATCAGTAGCACCAGGCAAATGAAAAACTAAACAAGAGCAAAACTCCAAGCAACACAGACATAATGCAACAACCATTGTGCTTTTTTCATCCTTCTATGGCTAAACGTTTCTGTCTGGTAACTGTTACGGTAAACTGTGTTTTAACAATTCTATTTTCATTAACTTTAATTTACGGAGATCAACCCAAAACTCCAGCTCGATGTTCCATACCCCACAGGGGAATCTCCACTGTTTGGGAACCACTGTAAGACATTGCCCATCCAACTTTGGAAAATTAGCAACCGACCTCCATACAAACACTGGCTTTCTTTGAGGAGATAGCCAAGCTGTTTGTGTTGTTGCCCTGGCAATGACAGACAATAAATCTGAAGATGGGGCTTAACTTCTGAAGGTGCCACTCACCCAAACATGTTGTTGGCCCTGAAAATAAATTTCAAGCTATGGCTGCACATGTGATGGTGGGAAAGTGTAGACACAGATGGAATCTGCAGTGAAAAATCCTCTTCCTTTTAGCTCATTTGGTTCAGACAAAGAGGAAAAAAAGGATTCTGCTACAGCTAATTATTCTAAGTTAACATGTAGAAGGAACTCTTGCAGGCACTATTTAATGACTTAGTTTATTAATGAGATCTGCAGACATCAGTAGATGTTTTTACTGAGATAGGGCACATGATAAAAGAAGACATTTTCTGGCAAGCTTTCTATTCACAAGACCCACAGTTCCCTTTTTGGTCTGGCTGTTGCCTCCCTGCTTGAGCTACCTGTCTTGCCCGTAGCATAAACTGTGTTGTGTCCTGTTAGCATTAGTCCTTCCCTTAAGTCCTACATTAAATGAAGGTTAAACAATATGGTGCAAAAGTGTTTTACACACAGAGACTGCTCAGTGGATGAGGAGAAATCTATCCCCTTTATTGGTTTCTTTCACAAAGCTCACTCTGCATAGATGATCTTTGTAGCAAAAATGCACACTTCATCTTTTTTCTGTTCCCAATAAGTAACCACATCCTTGGTCAACATATTCATATGGAAATTGTGTTTATTCTCTGTTTTGCAGCCATAGACAGAAGCAGGCTTCTTGATTGGTGCTGTTACATACGCGACCACACCATCCATATACTGAAGTACATATCCAATCTTGAAGGCCGGACTTAAAAGGCTCTTTTTGTTTCTGAAAAGTGTGTTTTAAGATAGCTGATCTGTTGGAACCAACGGTTAAAAGGGTGATCGTTATTGATTTAAGTTTTGTGCGTAGAATTTGTTGTAGCTCTCTGGCTCTGATGCCTGGTGATATTTGGCCTTTAATGAGCATTACTGTATTTGAACATGCAAAACTGAAACCATGCTGAAATATATTTACTGTCGTGCAATTCAAATCTCAGTTGGGAGTATTGAGTTTTGAAGTAAAAATTTAGTTTAGAAATCATACCTCACTGTCTTTTAAACTGAAGGATTTTTTTTGGGTTGATCAAATTTTGTAAAAAAAAAAAAAAAAAAAATATAAACATCTCCAAATTTCCAAAGGCTGTATAATGTGTCTATAAAAATAATGACCTTCTGTGATAAATTTCCTTTTCTTTCTTGCCAGATTAGGAAAGTATTATACATAAACTAAGAAGAATAAGTTAGAAATATAGGAAAATAGTTCATCTTGCCTAAATACAGCAGCTGTAGAGCAGTATTAAGGCAATCAGACACAGTGCCTGTGTTCCACTCTGCCCAGGTCCTGTGTGCAGCGTGCTGGTGAACCGTTTCGGCTGCCGTCCTGTGATGATGGTGGGAGGCCTCTTTGCCTCTTTAGGAATGATCCTGGCCTCCTTCTCCACCAGCATCATCCACATCTACCTCTGCACTGGAGTCATTACAGGTGGGACTATTTTTGTTGTTGTTTCTTTTTCAATGCAGTAGAAAGTACGTCTTTCAAATGTCTAAATGATAGTCTGCTGAATTTAATTTGACTGACTTCTCACCGATGGATAAAACTAATGTTATTTGCAGAGCACTAAATCACAGATTTTATGCCTCAAAGAATTCTGGTTAGTGTATTTTTTTTCTTCATGCAGTTGACCATCTGTCTTAACAGTGGCCAAGAATACACACGTAATCAAATATATGAGATGGATTTTAGAAAGTCCTGTTTTCACAAACGCAACTAATCATCTGGAGTTAAAATATTAAACTCCAGCCTTTTATGTAAAACATTCATTTTCCGTTTGCTTTGCTGAAGGTCTTGGATTATCGCTGAACTTCCAGCCATCTCTAATCATGCTGAATCGTTACTTCAGTGAAAAGCGTCCTCTGGCCAATGGCCTTTCAGCTGCTGGGAGCCCCGT
This sequence comes from Fundulus heteroclitus, assembly GCF_011125445.2. Lineage (NCBI taxonomy): Eukaryota > Metazoa > Chordata > Actinopteri > Cyprinodontiformes > Fundulidae > Fundulus > Fundulus heteroclitus. The sequence goes on from NW_023396582.1 coordinate 80,667, forward strand.
TGCCCTCTGCTGCCTCTCACCTCTGGGTCAGGTTCTTCAGTACCAGTATGGATGGAGGGGAGGCTTCCTCATTCTTGGTGGGCTTCTACTCAACTGCTGTGTGTGTGGGGCCCTCATGAAACCTCTGGTTGCTCCCAAGTCCAAGGAGCTGGAAGAGAGACATGACAAGGAATTAGAGGGGATAGAGATAAAGAAGAAGGCCAAGCCAAAACTGTTGGACTTCTCTGTGTTCAAAGATAGAGGGTTCGTCATCTACACTGTAGCAGCATCCATCATGGTGCTGGGCTTGTTTGTACCACCTGTGTTTGTTGTGAGCTATGCTAAGGAGCTGGGAAATGAGGACACCAAGTCTGCACTGCTGCTCACCATCCTGGGTTTCATCGATATTTTTGCTCGACCAACCTGTGGTGTGATTGCCGGACTGAAATGGGTTCGACCTCGTTGTGTCTACTTCTTCAGTTTCGCAATGCTCTTCAATGGAATCGCTGACCTGATCGGCTCACAGGTGGGTCAAGGCTTGTTTGTTCTGACCTACAAAGGAAAAAAAAAAAGATCCTGCTCACTGATATAGCAAGTTTCAGATCTGTACATTCACAATTTTCTAAATTCCTTCCAGTCCAAGGACTACTCAGCTCTGGTAGTTTTCTGCATCTTCTTTGGCATCTCCTACGGTATGGTGGGCGCACTACAGTTTGAGGTCCTAATGACAATAGTTGGCACTGAAAAATTCTCCAGTGCAATTGGCCTTGTCCTACTAATGGAGGCCATTGCTGTGCTGGTGGGACCACCAGGTGCAGGTCAGTAAGCACGAGATCTGTCCAGACAATACCATTCATTTTAAAGTTTGTGTGTGTGTGTGTGTGTGGGGGGGGGGGGGGGGGGACCCACTGCTCAACAAATATTCACACCTTTTAAACTTTGTATTTTATTGAGGTGTTACGGACTAACCGACATAAAACAGTGAATAGCTGTGAAGGTTTAAAATATATATTTTTTGAAAGAAAATCTGAAAGGTGTGAAATCTGATAGGGTTTTACTCTGATATGCTAACACACAATCCAAGTCAACCAACTGCCTTCCTAAATCACCTGATTAATAAAGGTGTATATATATATATATATATATATATATATATATATATATATATATATATATATATATTCATATATAGTTTAGCTACATGTAGAATGATCCGAATATACTTATCTGACTTGAGAAGTTTGTTAAAGAATGTTAGAGAACAACCAGCATCATGGAGACCAAGGAACCCAGTAGACCGGCCAGGGAGAAAGTTCTGGTCCAGTCTAAAGCAGCTTTAGGTTCTACAACAATATCTCAAGCTTTGAACCTCTCCCAGAGCTCTGATCAATCCATTATCTGAACCTGGAGAGAGGATGGACCCCCTGCAGACCCACCAAGACATGGACGTCCACCTGGACTGGCTGGACAAGGAGAGTATTGATCAGAGAAGCAGCCAGAAGGACCATGGGGCTGCAGAGATCCAGAGTCTGGGTGGGAGAATCTGTCAATCAGACAACTTGCACTCCACAAATCTTATGGAGGTTATGCAGGTTGCCACATAAAATGTTGGGTCATAGCAAATTGGAAGAAGCACCTTCAGATGAGACATAAACTCAACCTTTTGCCCTCCATTCAAAATGCTCTGTGTCATGAAAGCTAACATTGCACAGAACTCAAAACACACTTTTCCCTCATCAGCTGTGGGGATTTTTCTTCAGCAGGGACATGGAAGAAAAATTGTCTATTTACAGAAGACTTGAGAATAAGGTAGATGTTTACCTTCCAGCAGGGCAACAACCCCCAACAAACACTCTACAATTGAATGGTTTAGATCAAAGCATAGTCACATGTCAGACACCATACAAACTGACTGAGCTTGAGCTATTTTACCAAAAGGAATGGGCAGGAATTTCAGTCTGTGGATGTCTAAAGCTGCAGAACCCAAAATACCCTCAGCTATAATTCAATTCAATTCAATTCAATTTTATTTATATAGCGCCAAATCATGAAACATGTCATCTCAAGGCACTTTACAAAGTCAAGTTCAATCATATTATACAGATTGGGTCAGATTATACAGATTGGTCAAAAATGTCCTATATAAGGAAACCAGTTGATTGCATCAAAGTCCCGACAAGCAGCATTCACTCCTGGGGAAGCGTAGAGCCACAGGAAGAGTCATCTGCATTGTACATGGCTTTGCAGCAATCCCTCATACTGAGCAAGCATGAAGCAACAGTGGGAAGAAAAACCACCCATTAACGGGAAGGAAAACCTCCGGCAGAACCGGGCTCAGTATGAACGGTCATCTGCCTCGGCCGACTGGGGGTTACAGAAGACAGAGCAGAGACACAACAAGAGAGACAAAAAAGCACAGAAGCACACATTGATCTAGTAATCTGTTCTACATTAGATGGTAGTAGCGGGTGAGCCGTCTTCTCTGGATGATGTCACAGTTAACAGAACGCCAGACCAGGCGTATAACTGCAAAGAGAACTGGTTCTACAAATTGTTGACCCATTTTCCTTTCTTTTATGACTCTCTGTGACTTTTTGTTGGCCTATTACGAATAGGTCAACAAATAAAGTTTGTATTTATAATGTTACAAAATGTGACAAAGTTCAAAAGGCGTGAATACTTTTAGAAAATGTTTCCCTGATCACTGACTGTAATAACTATTACACCACAGCTAAAGTGTTTTGGTAAACCCCAGAATGCACAGTGTGATAGCAGCAAGATGGCACACCAACATGTACCCTTCCTCTTACGTTTGTCTTCTTTGTCCTAGGCCGACTTCTTGATGCCACTAAGAACTACATGTACGTCTTCCTGCTGGCAGGATGTGAAGTGGTGGTCTCAGCAGTGGTTCTGGCTACTTGCAACTTTTTGTTTATCAAGATAAAGCCCTCTGCACCAGCAGATACACTTGAGAGCATAGCACTGACCGATGAATGTAATACTAAGATGTGTGGTAACAGGGCAGATGGGAAAGATGATGATGAGAAGGGAGAGATGGAGGAGCCAGAAAAGGCCACCAATGAGGAGGAGAATAAGGACATTGAGGGAATAGATGATGTCCGACCAAAGAGTGTAACGGTGGACTCACAGGAGGTGGAGAGGTTCTTGAAAGAACCGGAGCCAAATGGTAACATGGCTGCTTGTCCTGAAACCTGTCTTTAAGTAGAGATGGAGGGTAAAGCTGAAATTGTTCACAAAGCAGCTCAGTGAAATGTACTAGTTAGCAGCATACCTGACCCTAAGCTTTGCCCATATCTAAAGGTTTGAGCCATGTGTTTATGTCTGTCACCCGAAGCAGCTGTGTAATACTGCTACCACCTAAATGATTAACAGTTGTGTTGGCATCGTCTTTCCTCTTGATGTTTAATAGTTTGCTTAATAGGAAAAACCCAGCGGCTGGTCTGCCATGTGTTTCTGTCAAATGTTGGAGCTATTTTTTTATGGATAACCACCAGCAAATGGAATTAAGGGATAATTTTGTCAAAATTCTGCATTTTAAAATCAACAAATCACACGAAAAGATGATTGGTACAGATGAAATTAAATACACACACACACTAACCCATTGAGCAGCAAGGTTGAACAGTCTGATTTGGATGGAATTTGATACATTAGTACAGCGGTGAAGGAGGTTTAAATGATCTGATTTGTGACTATGTGGCACATTTAGACCAGACATTAAGTGATGTATTAAGAGAGTAAGGACCACAGACTCAGTGGCTTCTTCATAAACACATTAGACAGCATTACCACCACTTGATGTAATTGGATTAGTTTGTCCATTTTTCATATGTTTAAGGGTCGGTAATTTTGTCAAGCAATTTTCTAGCATGTGGGGCATACTACTTACGCTTTGGGCCAATGTTAACTCGAGTGAATGTGTGAAAACACCCAAAGTGCCTTGAAAAAGTATTCATTCCCCTCACACGTTTTCATTTTCAAATGCATGCCATCATTTACCAGGCTCTCTTAACTATTCATGGCTGCAGAAAGATTTCAGTAAGCAAAGTTTAATCTGGAAAAGCACTAGAGGCATTTATTCCCCTGACCAGAGCATCTTTCAAATATATGCTCTGTTCACTACATGGCTTGTGGCAAGCTTCAAACATAACTTTCCATTTCTTTATTTCACCAATGGCTGTCTTTGGTTAAAGGACAGCTTTGAGAAATTCATGAGTAACAGCCTTACTTACCTTCAACAGATTGGATCGTTATAGTTCCTCCAGAGTTAGACCTTTTGGCTGGACCATACACTTTTTAGATGTTTTGGAACTTTCTTTTATTAAAAATTTAGTTTTTTTCCCCCTCAGCAATGATAAACAACTATCACATTCAATACAAACAAAAATACATTTAAGTTTAGTTAGTCAAAAAAGTAAAAAAAAAAAAAGTTAAAGAGGTGTAAATACGGTACACACCTTATGTGTGGTAATTCGGGGAACATGCCTGGCATCCCAGCATGACAGGGGCGGTTAGGCTAGGCTAATCCCAGGCACATGTGGTAGCACATGCTACCTAGCATGTGCTAATTACATGCTACCATGTGTGCTCTGCACATGCTAGCACTTGCAGTATCTGACTACCTGAATTCTTTCAATCACAAAAAGGTTCTGGTGATGCTTGTTTAATCTACAAGGCATCTTCTCTTTGTGGGACTTTTCCTCTGTTCGGACTGAGTGCCAGGCATCCTGGCATTTGGCCTGTAACACTATCATTCCACTCGTGATGCCACAGCCATGCACTCTTAGGTTGTAGATATGCTAGCTACTTGCAATTTAAATCAGGTACATCTCCATTGCTGCTCTACATGTATACCAAATTACTTTCAAATTAGACTATTCCTTTTTGGTGCTTCACATGGTGCTTAGCTTTTCTGTCAGTAATATTTTTTTTATAAAATTGAAAAAAATAAGAATCTTCAATTAAGGGATAAAAACAATCAAACATCCTACCAAAGTTTGGAGTCAGACCATAAAATAGTTTGCTTTATCAAGTCCTGAGGACCCTGAAGCACTTCACCCATGACAGAAGTGGAACTGCCAGACAATTGGCGCCATCTGGCCCTCTGACCACCACCAGCAGGCAAATCTGATAAGTGCCCTAGGACACAACGACTGATATAGTTAGAGTGGGGTTTTGAACCAGCAACCCACTGATTTCAGGATAAACTCCCTAGCTCCTACGCCACCCTTGCCCTTATAAAAGGATGCACAGAAGCTCTTCCTGATTAAAAATGAAGGTCTAAATTCGACATAATGACTTTCGTCTACAAATTTGAACACTTTTAGAGAGCCACTTCAAGTTACGCAGGTCACCAACTGAACTTTAGACTAAATTGTCCTTTGCCTTTTTGGACCTGTATCAAATCAACCAAGTTCCTCTGTTTATCTATTATAGTCAAAAATAAAATCACAATTCTATTTAGTGCCATGAAAAAGTATTTGCCCCCTTGCAGATTTCTGATATTCATCCTCCTGTTTTGTCAAACTGAAATGTTCTGATCAGCAATCATATCTAAATATGAAAGATAAGCTGAGTAAATACAAACTGCCGTTTTTAAATCAGGATTTTATTTATTGGGGGGAAAAAACTACCCAAACCAACATATGTGAAAAAGTAACTTCTCCCTAAAACTGGTAATTACTTGTTTCACCCTTGGCAACAACAACTGACATCTAGTATTTGTGATACATGAGCGGTGCAGAATCCTGTCAGCCTTATCCTTTAACTAATAAAATGCTGCTTTCTGGTGTTATGTGTCATAAAGTGTTGGAAAAGCTTTTTGTGTCTGTGGAAGCAGAAACACTTTTCTGTCAAAGGCTTAAAACCTGTTTCTGACTAACTTTGTAGTCTCTTTATTCTCAATAGTTTGTGTCACATGGCAGAAAATATCTTCCCTCTCGGTCTGTGTTGTTACAGATGAAACAAGTTAGATATTTTTAGAGACAAAGGTTCGGATTGTACAGAATTGCAGCATCTGCATTAAGTACCAGAGCTGCAGCTGTTTAGAAGTTGTTGCTGCTTCAGTTCTGGCTCTGTAATTCCTTCCAGAATTTGAGGTGGGGGAGAAATATTTTTTGTCAAAGTCTTTATTATGATACTCAAATGAGAAAGAAGAAACATTTCAGTCTAAAACGGAAGGTAAAATCTGCTTCATGGTCACACTCTATGGGTTACATTGTCCCAACAGACTTGTGTGGCATCGTGGGTAGCTGTTGTGAGCTTATTTGTGTTGACAATAAAATACTGCCTCCCAAAAGTACTGAGCTCAGCTCACTTAGCTTCACAACTCAAGATGTCAAGCAGAGGAGATGCAATAGCTTTCTATGGAACAAAGTGTGGTCCGCAATGTGGCTTACTGTTTGTGGGGTAAAAAGAGATATAATATAAATATATTTTAACAAACTAATTCTAATTTGCTATTAGATTTTTTTATGGAAAATGTTACATACTGTATTACTGTTCCTCATTTCTTTTTATTGTCTGTAATTTTTTTGTGTGTTTCAATAAAAATCCTTTTGTTGTTCTTGATCCTTGGCTGTTCTTAGCAACACAAATTTAACAATTAAACATTTGATTTTTATTCTTCCAAATATATCAAAAATGTACAATAAAACACCGTCCCCCTTCTCTTGTCCAATGGGTATCAACGTAGCAGAGTCTTTATGCAGAACCTCATCTTATGGGAGCAGTGCCTGTCACATCACTTATACAGACAAGTCAGAGTACGTTGCTGGTCATCAATAAGGTCTTTCCGCCAGACAGTCTCCATGGTTACATGGAGGTGATGGATGATGGTGGACCTGCTTTCATGACTCTATAAGGTTTTAAAGCAGACTTTTACCACAGCATCAGGACATCTCATTGCAGACCTACTGCTTTGCCCTTTTGATGGAGGGACACATCCAGCAGGATTTAGAAAACTGCTATGGAGACTGTCAAAGTCAAAACCCAGCAGTCTCTTGTAAAGGCATAATGACATTAGGACAGATGGATGTTTATTTGTCATTTTATTGCTGCAATGAAATGCTAGTGGCACATTACTATATGCTGGTGAAGATTCTCAGTCATCCGGGTCATGGTCATTCCAAAAAAGTAAAAAAAACAACAACAACAACTGGACTTTTTTTCTGAAGTTATAAAGCTTGCAACTCCACACTACTACAGACAATTTGAATTATGAAAGCTTTCTGGATAGAAAGTGAAACATCTTCAAAAAAAGTCCAGTTGTTGGTTTTTTTTTGGTTTTTTTACTTCTTTGGAATCACGTTACTATAGTAATAGTATATGCATTATATGCTGTTTTTCTACTTGCCTTTTTGTATCTTTTTATCTGTGGGATGAACACAACATGTTGTGTCCTGCCAAACTGATCACAGAAATACCTCAGCAAGAATTTGAGGCGAGTATATTGTCTCTTGACGCTACAGCACCAACTATGGAACCAGACTTGGAGTGGACTGTGGGTCTCTCACCTATTTGGAAACATGCATATTTAATGTCAGTTTTAACAATATTGAAATCTTCAATAAACACTAGTTAAAATAAACATTACAAAAGTAACATGTCGCTGCTTGTGAGGAATAAATTAGGTCACCCAGACATTTATTTATTGATTAGACAACCGTCACTCTGGATTTTGTATGATGTTTGCCCTGATAAAATATTATTTATTTAGTTTGGTGCTCCTGACTGTTGAAGTGAGAGTGAACACCATGGTGAGATCATACAAGCCCAATTCCAATGAAGTTGGGGCATTGCACCTCCGGTTATGGCGGTCAGGTCAATTCAGTCCTCCAGTATATTTTGGGATTTAATAGCGAATGAGCCCTAGTGATGTTTGGGAAGCTCACTAAGAACAACACAATGTCGACTCGACACTGAGAGTCCGTGGACAAGGAAAAAGTTCAGCTAACATCTGAAATGGCTGCTAATGACGCACTACAGTCTACAGACATCTGAACCACCGTCTTGATTCACCGTCGAAATGCAGAAGTTCACGGCAACAATTCAAACTTCCATTACGACCCGACTACACCAAGTTTACGGCACATTAGAAAAGATGATTGAAGCTATACACTCGACCAACACGAAAGTAACCATACTGGAAGCCAAATGCTCCGACTATGAGGCTACTGTTGTGGATTTACGCCAATGGCTGATAGGGAATAGAGGCACCAAAAAGAAGTGACAGAGCTGACAGACAAACTAGACGATTATGAAAGCAGACAGCGCCGCAAGGACCTGAGAATTGTGGGCTTCCCACATGGAGTCGAGGGGACCAATGCTGTGGATTTTCTGGAGAAATGGTTACCGGACGTCCTAGGACTCCCCGGCCCGATGGAGATAGAGAGAGCCCACCGCACACTACTGAGTGAGCAGGGAGCTCCCAGAGCCTTCGTTCTCAAACTCCTTCGCTACAGAGATATCGGGAGGAACCAAATCGTTTGACTCGGCGGAGGCAGCCTCATCGTTCCTGCACATGGAATATCCAGAGGTTTTCTCATCAAGTTAAACGGGACATTCACGTATTTATTTATGTATATACGAAAACACACAAACCACATCACACACACGCACACATGGCCGATTATAAAGGATATTGCCTGTCAAGCTAAATTCTGTCGGACTGGGCTGTAATCCTGGCGTCAACTAACTCAGAATCAGACATACTTTGATAATCCCTGAGGGAAATTACTTTCGTTACACGCTCCAGATATTCAGATACACAAACATCTATATATATATATATATATATATATATATATATATATATATAGATAGATATAGATAGATAGATAGATAGATAGATAGATAGATAGATAGATAGATAGATAGATAGATAGATAGATAGATAGATAGATAGATAGATAGATAGATAGATAGATAGATAGAAAACAGAATAGAATGATTTGGTCATCCTTTTCAACCTATTTTCAGCTGGATACATTAGAAATACAACATATTTAATATTCTGTCAGAGATCTTCAGAATGATAATTATAGCAGCTTTTAAATCCAATAAGGGGTTTCAAGAGGTATTAAAATAATTAACCCTGAGACATTTTAATTTACAGTAAATACATCACAAGTAGAGGACATTTTCAACAACTGCCAACATGCCCTAAATCTGAACTTCCAGGCAATTTCACTCTGAAATGGTAGAAGAAATCTAGAAAAAAATAATATTTCATCAAAAGTCCTAGAGCAGGTTCTGTCATGCTGCAGCCTTGCTTGCTGCACCATGGACATTTCAGGGCACTATTCGCCCTCCATACATCCCAGTCTCCTCTCCACCTCAGTAATCATCTACACCTGTCAGCCTCAAATCAAGCCAGAACTCATCTCACCTGTCATCCTCTCTATTTAAGCTGCCTGCATTCAGTCCTTCCTCGTCGGTTCATTCTGTTGGTTTCTGTTTTCTCTTGTTTGATTTTGCTCATTGCTGCTCATTGCTGCTCATTGCTGCTCATTGCTGCTCATTGCTGCTCATTGCTGCTCATTGCTGCTCATTGCTGCTCATTGCTGCTCATTGCTGCTCATTGCTGCTCATTGCTGCTCATTGCTGCTCATTGCTGCTCATTGCTGCTCATTGCTGCTCATTGCTGCTCACTTCACCTGGTTCTCATTCAGCCTGAGTTCTCCACCTGTCTGCTATGATTCTGGTCCTGCTCTCACTCCAGTCGTGCAAGTATTCATCCAGTCGTGCTGCTGATCAAGCCTGGTTTCCAAGTCTCCGTTCTGTCGTGCCACTGATCCAGCCTGGTTCTGTCTCCTGCTTCCACTACTCATCATACAATAAAACTCACAAACTAAGCTCTGTGTGTGGTTCAGTTCGGGTTCAGTACACAAATCATGACAGGTTCTTGCTACTGCTGCAATGAAAGTGCATGCTTGTACAACCAGAAAGAGACTGAACACGTTTTACTTTCATTGGATGTTGGAGATGATCAAACATTTGCCAGAGAGAGTATAGACATGGATCATTACTTCTTGAATAATGGTTTTTGGACAGATTAGTCTAAAAAAAAAAAAAAATTATTTTGAAATCAGGGCAGAACATGTTTGGTGGAAAACCAAATACAGCATTCCAGAACAACAAGCTCCTACCAGATGTGCTGCATAGGGCTGGAAGTTTAGGAATGCTTTGCTGCAAAAGCCCAAGTCAAAGCCCACATCTCGCTCTTGTTGCGTGACTTCAGCATAGTGGACCATAGCATTCTGAAATCCCGCTTAGAGCATTGTGTATCTGAAGAACCGCTCTAGAGTGGTTCAGATTGTACCTGGCTATGAGAACTTTTTGTGTTGGATAGAGTGATTGTAGATCCTCCTCTATCCTTTATCTCCTGTCCCTTGGCTCAATTTTACAAAGGATAACATTTCTTTTTAAGTATGCAGAAGATACTCATGCTTATGTGCCCCTACAGCATGAGGATGACTACTGTATGGATGGCTTTTAACCTTTCAAATTTTAAGGAAAATAATCTGAAAGCTGCAGGACACCAGCCCTGGAGGATTTGAGTTTTTGAGACCACTGGATTAAATGGTCTCTAAATATGTATGTCCCTTTGTGTGTGTGTGTGTGTGTGCGTGTGTGTGCATGTTTAGGGTTTCTGTGTTACCCTGTGATAGACCGGCAACCTGTCTAGTGTACCTTGGTACCTTGTCTCTTGCCCAGTAACTGCCACAGATGTATTTTATACACAGATGTACCAGCCACCCTGTGACCCTGCAAATTGATAAAGATATTGTATAGATGGAAGATTGGGTTGATGTTTTTTACTCTGAATGTCACTGCTGGGTGTTCTTATGTAAACATGGGATGTCTGGTATAATACAGAAAGCCTATTGTCACAAACCTTGGTTATAAATGGATAGTGATTTTAAAGTGAATGGGCAGATCAGTGCAGTAGTGAAATGCAGCTCTTTTTACCTGATACAACTGGATAAAATAAAAAGCATATTGTTGAAACATGACTTGAAAGCAGTCCATGCCTTTGTTACGTCTCAGATTGATTATTGTAATTTTTTTATACCTTGCTAGTTGCTATATTCTTTGTTCTTGGTGTTACAAAAGTACTACTGCTCTAGCAAAGCATTCTTTTCTATTCTATTCATATCAAGATTTAGGATATGAAAAAGAAATAGAAAAAAGTGGACTCTACAGTAAATAATTTTTAACCTCTGATGTGACGCGCCACGGCCAACCGGGGGCGTCAGAACAGGACTTTGTGGAAGAACCAGAAGCAGCTGAAGCGGAGAAGAAGAAAGGTTCCTGGCCGGTGGTATTTGGCTGTTGCACATGGCTGAAGGCGCCGCGTGAGGAGCTGTCTGCAAGCATCACACAGTGGAACAGGTGAACCATCGGCCTGAGGTTGGTCGGTTCGGTCCAGCTGGTACCTGGTCCCACAGCGGGACAGGGAGCTGGGCCTCTGCCAGGACAGTCCCGTTTTTAACCCGGGCTAACTGGCCCACACTAGCCCGGCTCTGCTAGCGACACCTCAGCTAACAAGTTTTTAGGAGGAGAAAAACAAGTAGGTAGGAAAAAAAATCAAAACACAGTTTAAAAAAAAACCAAAAAACAAAAAAAAAACAAAAAACTGACAGTCAGAATCTCGCTACTGTCAGATCAGATATGTCAACATTAACCCTTTATACGAGACCCTCTGTGTTGCAGCTGAATAGAAACATGTTGCTGGGAGACAGGGTATGTTTACTAAATGCTGAACAGGCACTATTTAATTTGACCCAGCTTTTCAAACAAACCTGCTAAACTTCTATAAAAGGTTATATATCCTTGTCAGGGACATCCAGATAAGGGGGTTATTATTGGGTAAAAATAAGACGGTGGAAAACAAACTAAAGTGTTGATCTCCAAAGTAAGAAGTAGGTTTCTAAGATTTTTTTCCTCACATCCTAAATTTAAAAGCATCAACGTCTGTGGATTGTGCAATTCTTACAGACTGCATTTTGCTGCTGATGCCTTTTCAATTGGCATGTTTCATTTCTTTATTGTATGTGTATCTTGATATATAGTTCTGCGTGTGTCGTAGGGAGAGGTCCAACAGTCTAGCTCTTCCTGGCCAATACTGAGTGATAGAAGTTAGATTTTTTTTTTATCCATCCGAAAATGGAGGGATTGAAAGATTATCCTCATCTAAGCATTTGTCCTTTGTCCACAGTTGTCAGATAGTTGTGATCATCAAGAGACAACCCTCATGCCAGAGTTGAATGTAATGCTGCTCTTTGCTGTCTGTTGAAGCCAGCTGTGATGGCCAAGCTTCAGGGCTTTGAGTTTTGGAGGAAGACCTTGAAGGAGGCCCGTTTTGTGGTAGCGCCCATGGTGGACCAGAGCGAGCTAGCCTGGCGTCTGCTGAGCAGGAGGCACGGTGCTCAGCTCTGCTACACTCCAATGCTGCATGCGCAGGTATTTGTCCGGGATGCCAACTACAGGAGGGACAACCTTTACAATGAAGTCTGTGAGGAAGACAGACCTCTTATCACTCAGGTGAGAGTCCACACAAGGTTCTCACACATACCTAGAAACTGAAGCCTGGATGCTGGGAAGTGATGGAACATTATTTACTTAGAAGGGTGGAAATAACCGTACGTCAAATTAAGTTTTGAACTCATAATACATTGCGTAAAATACATTTCTATTAATCAGAAAAAAATAAATGTAAGTATAGTTCCTTTAAGTTCAAATGTGAGTCAAGGCAGGTGAGCGAATACTGGTAGAATATTGGTGGAAATATTGAAATCATTGTGCAGAAAGAGCCTGGTATGCCTCCTTACTTTGAAACACATTGTGTCCCGTGTAATATCAGATAAATTGATGTCCTGTTCTTTGTTCCAGTTTTGTGCCAATGATCCTGAGGTGTTCCTTCAGGCTGCCCTGCTGGCCCAGGACTACTGTGATGCTATTGATCTCAACCTGGGCTGTCCACAGATGATAGCTAAGAGAGGTACGTTCACACTAATCTGAACGTAGAAAGGAAATCTTTGGCAGCTGAGAGTAGAGCAAAGACAAAGGGGGCAAACTAACAAAACGTGGTTGTTTTTAAGGACACTATGGCGTTTTTCTACAAGACGAATGGGGATTGTTGGAGAGGATGGGTGAGTCTTTGCTAATCTTGCCACATTCTGTAATAAATAATAATAATAATAATTATTGAACTTTATTGATCTCACAATGGATAAATTCACTTCTGCATCTTAACCCATCCACTTGGGGAGCAGTGGGCTGCCACTGTGCGGCGCCTGGGGAGCAATCGGGGGTTAAGGGTCTTGCTCATGGACCCAGAGTGCAGGCAGTTGGGATCGAACCGGGTACTTGCAACCTTCTCAGAGTGCAAGCTCACAGCTCTAACCACTAGGCCAGCACTCCCCTTTAACCTGCCACACCGAGTTGTGATCCTGTGTAGGGGAGGGTAAAAATATCCATTCATCAATGCATTGTAATTATTTTTTTCCAATTCAATATCAATTACAAATATCCTCTGAATCGACTAGTTCCCCTGGCCAATGGCTTTATGAGCGACCGTTTCGAGTGATTTGCATTGCGCAACGTGACTCAAGTAAATAATTTTACTGTAGTGTTAACACAGTGGTGGATTGGGACCACCAGGGATCTCCCTGTTGGACTGGTAGTTCAGGCCGTGGAGGTCCTGTCGTGCTCTGCCCCCCTAGTCAGGCAATGCCCTCTGCGGTGCCACGGTGCTTCAAACACCTTCTCTATCTCGCCTCCGCTCCAGTCAGGCTCTGCTCAGCGAGCGGTCGCTGAGTGGACCTGTTAACGCATGAATGAGCGTTACAGAGCTGACCAGCAGACCGAGCAGCGGACAGAAAAATGAAAAGCCACGTTCCTATTTAACCTCCCAGTTAGGACCTCATATTTATCAGAGAGGATCTGTGGCTCTAGTGCATCATGTCATTCCTCCGTGGAGTAATACCTGTCAATCACTGACACTATGCTGAACATTAAATAGGTCCGCGTTAGTCAGGAAGTAGCACTGACACTGAAAAGTTGAGAGATAAAAAATAAACTCTTGGAAAGTGCAGCTTCAGATTTTAACATTTCTGGTTACTACTAAAGATGAACTAAAATGCTGGATAGTGATGAGATCATAAGAGGTTACAGAGGTTCCTCATAGAGTGAACACTATATGTTTATAAATACAGCAGCTTGCCAGTTATTTATTGTGTTAGGTTAAACTTAAGTATAGAAGTTATTTTGTTGCCAGGAAAGAAACTTGTTTTATAGTTGATCATAAAGGCTATATACTGTAAGTTGTTGCTGTATATTATATTGGCCGTCTAAGAATAAAAATCATTACATTAGCACTGTGCTGATATATACCAGTGTTTTTCATTAAAATTCCCACCCAGCAGTTGAAAGTGGGTTAGTCTGTAACTCCCAGGCCACTTTTCCTCCCCAGTCTAGCACTGAGTACTGAATACTTATTTTAATGTTTGCTCTCCATATTCATCATAAGTATTACTGCACTAATACTTTATTTTCAGGTGTGTTATTGTTCAAATATTCTGAGAATTATCTTAGTTTCTAAGAGGAAATGAGAATAATTTAGGTTTACGTGTACTCTCCGTCAATGGTAATACAGTACTGTCATGTTTTCACTTTTGTACTCTATAGTGATATTTAATTGCTCAATTGCAGTTAATATGGACAAAATCTAAATAAATATCTAAAATGTCAAGATAGGTAGTGTTAAGTAATTGTGTACTTCTGATTATTACAAAATAAATCAATAAATCAAAACATTTAAATTGATATTGAATTGAATTGTGACCTAAATACCGTAATCAAACTCATATCAAATTGTGAAGTTGTTAATAGTATTTGTTTTTCTCTTATATATGTGAAAATTGTGCTGCTCCTCCTAAAAATAATGATTTCTTTTTTTGCCCTTTGTAAATGAAACAATTTCTTAAAAACGGTTTTGTGAAATCCCCACAGTTTTACTTGGATTATTAAACTAAAGTTTAAATCTTGTTTAAGTGGCAGCAGCTCTAAGGATCTACCATTTCTTCTTGAATTGTCAGTGAGTTTAGCCAATGAAAAGCTCTCTGTGCCAGTCACCTGTAAGATCAGAGTCTTCAGCGAGGTCGAGAAAACGGTCCGCTATGCTCAGATGCTCGAGAAAGCTGGATGTCAGGTATGATGACACTGGCGACTTTAATTTGTATCCTTCACCTGTTGAGTTTTGAGATTTGAGAAGAATGCTTCAAAAACTCGAAGTGTGACAGCTATGATAAACGTTCCAGTTGCTGACAGTACACGGCAGAACCAAAGATCAGAAGGGAGCCATGACAGGGATCGCTAGTTGGGAGCACATTAAGGCCGTCAGGTGAGCTGCTGTTTCCCCTGATTTCCATTTCGCCTTTCTTTGGTAATTGTATTAAAAAAACGAAAAATATGTCTGATTTATAATTTTCTCTATTTTGGTGTGATCTTTGCTGCAGGAAAGCGGTAAATATTCCAGTGTTTGCGAATGGTAACATCCAGCATTTGAGCGATGTCGAGCGCTGCATTCAGGAAACAGGAGTGCAGGGGGTTATGAGTGCAGGTTAGCACACTTTGTC
Source organism: Fundulus heteroclitus (assembly GCF_011125445.2). Classification (NCBI taxonomy): domain Eukaryota; kingdom Metazoa; phylum Chordata; class Actinopteri; order Cyprinodontiformes; family Fundulidae; genus Fundulus; species Fundulus heteroclitus. Next base: position 96,308 of record NW_023396582.1, read on the forward strand.
CCTTAAGGTTCTCTGTACTAAACAACATTGATATAAAGTTTCTCTGAATGGGAAATAATGTGTTCTTTTCAAATGTCTTTTGTTATTTCTAGAGGGGAACCTCCATAACCCGGCGCTGTTTGAGGGCCGCAGCCCCCCAGTTTGGGAAATGGCAGAGGAATATCTGGAGGTGGTAAAGCAATACCCTCCATGCTCGCTGTCCTACATACGAGCTCACCTCTTCAAGCTCTGGCATCACACGTAGGGCTCCATCCACCTGCTGCTTTGATTTTTTTTATTCTGTTTTGAATGACTAGTTTTTAGATTGTTTAAATAATGTTGAGTTGAGAATATTATTAGTTTTAAAAAGTGGGAAATATGGTTGTTGCAAAGTTCTTCAAAAACAGCTCAACAACATAACACAATCTTTTTTTCCCTTACTTTAATAAGAAAATATTGTCATTGATTATACAAGGCACAAGGGAACGAAAACACTGCAGATTATCTATGAACTACGGGTTTGTTTATCAATGTAAGTCTTTAACCTCATTGGTGAATGAGGCTGAGTTTCATCAAGCCCATATGGTCCGACATTTTCCCCTCAGCAGCAACACTTGAAGCACACAGGGGTTCATGCTGCGTCTTTACGCATGATCCAGCTGCTGATGTTTTTCCTTTTCAACTCCATACACTTCTTGCCTGTTACAGTTGATAACCTTTGTCTTTACCTTTCACAGCGACAGGTTTCTCATCAGTCTCTGTCCTGACCAGACAAATCTCCGCTATTGCGCAGGGTGCTCTAGTGCGTAACTACATAAGCCGAAGGCTGAGTTTAAAGTTTTTCTCTCAGCACAGGTGTTGTTTGTGGTTGGAGCGGACGGAAAGATTACATTCTGCTTCGCTTTTAGCCCACTAATAGTCTTAAATGGGGAATCCTATAGGAAATATATAAATTTTTATGCAGTGCAACCCCAGATTTGATGAGTATAGGTGCAGCTTTTCAAGCTCTGCGCCTCACTGGTTCTTTAGTGACTGTAGAAAAAAAACAGATTATTTTTTTTGTGATGTCTGGTACCAGTTCAATATATACTTAATTATACCCGTTTGAGGTGGTGAGGTGGGCGTATTTTCCCCCCCGTTGTTGTGCTGTGTGCCAGTAATAATCAGTGGAAAAATGCATAAATGAAGATTGTAAAGGGCTCCTTTAGAGGGAAGAGGAGGAATAACAGGTCTCAGCTGACACCCCTAATGTTACAACCTTTAAAATGCCCCTTTAAAAGTGTGTACCTAAATTACATGTACGTAACATAATTATGCACACCTCCACCCCAGTACCTGGGGTGGGGGTGTAGCCACTTCCCCTGTTGGTTATAGCAGAATGCAGTGCTTGGAAAAGTGGCTTATTGGCCAGTCATCATCATTGGCCAAGAAATATTTGATCCCTGAAACCACGTTTCCTCCTAATTCTCCCATCTGCAAGGTCTTCCAGCAGTGCCAACGCATCCACAGCGCACCTTTACGCGCAGTGTATTTAACGGTTTACAGTAATTAAAGTAATAACTGCACATCTTGTCACAACAATCTGTTAATCTGTGGTGCACGTCACCCTGGTGATCATTGGAGAGAGGAATCTGATGGTAGAAAAGCAACAAAATGTTGTGTGGATGTTTATTTAAGAATGCTTATGGGCATTTTTTATTCATATGAAAGGTCTTTATGTATAGTTGTGTGTTAACAGTGCAAGCATTACCATTCAAAAACTGCATTAAAAAAAAAGTCGATCTCTGAGTCTGATATGGAGGGAAATTAAATGTCTAAGAGGAATCATCATGCAGTTTGGCTGCCATTCACCACTTCACCATCTGTCGCCAGTTTCCACCGTCTCCAAAATGAGGGTACACATAGGTTAGTGTTGCTATGACGACCGCACAATTTATTGTAACGTGTTTTTGTTTTTCTTATAGATCCCAACTTTTGCGTGAAAAATGACGTACGGCATCTTTATAAATGAGACCCCCAGACAGATAGGAGCTTGAAAGTCTTTCCCTTTCCAACACTAAACATAAAGTCCTTCTGATTAGACGGCCGTTTTAACATATTTATTCCGAGTTAAAATGGGAAAATTCAACTTTCATGTCTTTTCATAGTCACATAAGTATTGATTCCTCCTAAACTGTTAAAGCAGTGGTCTCAAACTCCAGTACTCAAGGACCGCTGTGTCCTTTAGATGTAGCTCCACTGCAATGCACTTGGCTCAAATATCAGCTTATCAGCAGAGCTCTATAGAGCTTGACTGCATGCTAGTGAGGTAGGCTAGCCATTTTATTCAGGAGTGTAGGGCAAGAGACACAAAGATTTAATTTTGAGACCACTGATTTAAAGTCATCTGTTTTTTTTGTAGATCAGATATCTTGAATATGTCTCCTTTTATCAGAGGTCCTCATCATTCAGTGGAATTCTTCGTTTTTGTAGTGAAGCTCTCACTAAAACAGGGAAATATTCTAAAATCTCTTATTAGCATTGTTTGCTGCTCATCTCTTACCGTTACTTAATGTATGCAGCCAGTTTGTTTTTCTAAGCCAGCTGCAAGAATGGACTTTTGAGCTTTTTTCTTGCTTCTGGTTTAGTAAATCATGCTTTATAACAGGAACATTCTGTAGAACAAAACAAATGTGTGAATTTAGGAAGATAACTATGCTAGTATGATGACTATTACAGTAGCACAATCACACAACCCTGGCTGTTGTGAAGTCTCCTCCAGAGCTGCATGCAGCACATGGAGCCTAATAATGGGTGTTGATGTTTAGGCTGCAGATCCACCAGGACCTGAGGGAGGAGCTGGCAAAGGTGAAGAACCTGGAAGGTTTAGCCGATGTTAGCACACAGCTGAAGCAGCGCTGCCAGGTATGTCATCTTAAGGAAGGGAAAGGTTTTTCCTCTTCTATAACACCCCATAGCATCTGGTGATACTTAACTATAACATGGACGTCTGTGGTTGTAACATGGTCAAAACATGGAAATGTTCCAGGGGTCTGAATACTTTAGCAAAGCAGGTTTATTGCCCCTGTGTTTTAGGTTTCTCACATCAGGAGAATGAAATTTATGCTAGAGCAAATGGCATCCTTTATAAATGCTAATGTGACCTGCGATGATCATCTGATGCTAATTATGCATATCAGAGCAGATGACATATCTGCTGTTAGATTTTTCTTACAATGATGTCCCTAATGCCCTTCTTGCACTGTGTGATCTTGTAAGACTATTCCATGACACACTGTACAACGTGGTACGTCACGTTGCACAGTGAGAACCTGTCTCACTGTGCAACGCAAGTGAGACAGGTTCTAGGATGTAGCATGTTGCTGGAAGAGTAGTCAGGCAGATGATTCTTTAACGTGTGAAGAACAGTGTGGGGTAGGATCCTGGTAATACACTGGATCATCTCTAATTGTTGTAACGATACTGGGAGTTGTAGGGGACTTTGGTCAAGCAGTGTTCATGTGTTTGACTGTCATACTGCCATGTTCCTTTTAACGGTTTTATTTTTATCCCAAGCACTTTGTTTAGTCTGTGTTCTCTGGCCAGATGCTGTGTGACTGGGACTATTGATGAGTGCAGGTAATAAATTAAGAGGGATGTAGTTGGTACGGCCCTTTTGGGTTCATCAAGACGAGACTTCCAGCAGGCAGGGGGCGGGTTGCAGCTTAGTGCCAGGCAGCTGTGCTGAGAATTAGTGTCTTCATGTGAAGTTTCCACATTTCTGTCAGAGATGTAAGGATAGGTTACCAACACCAGGTTGGGAATGAGCAGGTGCACGGATTGTAAACGAGTAAATGTAGATGGAATGGAACAGGAGATTAAAACAGTGAATTGTGAGCTGCATGCATAACGACATGGGCTCTTTTAAGTGCTCAGGTTTTCACTTGGCTAGTTTTTCTATTGTCACTCCTCCCTTTGCTCTTGAACCAAAAGTACTGATACAAAAAAAAAGATAATAAATGAATGCAAGCTGGTGGATGAACTTCCTGAGTTCAGCGACGTCAGTTTGCCTCCAGAGCAGAACATGTGCTCTCTCCCCTCAGGAGGCGGTACCTTCTCAGGAACCGTCCTTCACCTCTGCAAGGAGAGGTGTTTCAGCCACCACCCTCAGAGAGGACGCCAACCCGCACAACAAGAAATCCCTGGAGTGATAGGATCTCTGCTCTGGAATAATTTCATAGTCCCATTTACCTAGTGAAGTCTCATGTTTCCTGGAATAAAGCTGCATGTGTGGCTCTCAGGGAGTGCTGAGCTACAGAAGAGTAGTTCCAGACATCTTTTTGGTTCGGTCGGCTACAGAGGTGTTAGTTTCTACACAGTTATTATGCAACTGATGATTTGTGTTTGTTTAATTATACATGAACAAAATCAGTGTGGAATGTCCTGAGCAGCGTGTCTTAATGGTTTAGGTGCTGATGGTGTTTAACAGCCTCTGCCTCAATACAGGAGGAGATTTCTGATGGGAAGGATGGGGAAGAGAAAGAAGGAGGTCTGCCTTTCCCTCACTGGATCTGCCAACCATACGTCAGACCAGTGTGAGTTGCTGCACGTTGTTTCTACTGTGTCAAGCATGTTGGCAGAGTCGAGTACTGCAGATGTAGTTCAGTAAAGTAATCAAACAACCGGGTGCAAGAATCCTTGGGATTTATTTCTTAATCTTTCTGCTGTGATCTGCCAACGTCCAACAGGCCCAAGCCGCCAGTGACCAACGGCACCTGTCAGGAGTCCAAGGTGAGGAGCACTGGGTGTCAGAAAAGAGCCCTGGAGGACTCAGACAGAGCAGCTGATGGCCTGTCCAAAAACAAACAGAAAAAAAGATCCCGCAACCCCACCAAAAACTTCTGCCCTGAGCTCAAACGTGAGTTGACCTGAGTGTCTTTAAATTACAACTGATGGAACAAGAAATCTGAAATGCTGTTTTTGTCTTCCCCTTGTAGCCAAATACCTCAAATGTGAACAGTGTGGAAACCCAAAGGTAAGCTGTCACTCTAGGGTGGTTGTTGCTTTAGGTCTGACAAAGACGCATGATGCACATGTTCACTTTCACAAAGATAAATCACTAGTTCTAAAGCTCGGTTCTGTGTCCAACATTTGTTAGAGTAACTTGAACTTAGACATTTCCTTTGAAAGGCCATATAACGACATTGAGTATTTGCTCAGAGCAGACAGAGGTCAGCTTTTTTAAAACTCGTGGCTTTGATTTTCTCTCTGTCATCCCCATCATCTGTTGCTCTGCAGGGAAATAAATGTGTTTTCAACCTGTGTCGAGGCTGCTGTAAGAAGAAGGCTTTTAAAGAGGTGGCAGATTGTCCAAGTGAGTACCCTGATAACCGTATCCCAACCGTACACCGGTCACTGCTGTTCAATACATATAATTCTATTCATTTATGAAATTTCAATTGTGAAAATTGTATGAAAAACTTGAATTCACAGAGTTTGCTTATCCAGTTCATTCTGACAGCAGGGTATGAAATCCAATCAGCTAGCTGGACCATGTCAGGAGGGCTCTATCTTAATTTTAACGTCTTTCCTCTATAGTACTATAGTTAGAACTAATCCTAACAAACTTTCACTTTTTGATCTGCAATCATTTATTATTTACATAATTTATTTAGCAGTTATTTTCATCTACATAGATGTACAATCAGGCAGAGGTAGATTAGTAGTTCTTTGAAGTCCAACCTGAAGATTCTCATTTTGGTCTATCATGATTTTCTATCAAAACACCATAAACTTATTTACCGTATTTTTCTATTAGGCGCACTTAAATCCTTAAATATTCTCTAAAATTGATGCTGCGCCTTATATATGATTAAAGTTTTGCTTACTGACCGATTTTATGTGGTACAATGCGCTCAAAAATCTGTTAAAATGTGACTTTGGTTATCAACGAAGCCTCTCCGCTCAATGGATATTTGGAGCATTACGGTACACTGTGCCACTACCTAATCGGACCCCTGAGCTGTCTACAAGACTGCCTGACTGTAATGTCTAAACTAGAAGTTCTTTCATGCAAGGCAGCCCACGCCCGGAGTACGCCCTAGCAACAATAAACCTAGTAAGTTAATTCAATAAAAAAGTTCTTTTTATTTTGGCCTTATGTTAGAAATAGGGCAGTGTAGCCCTCCCTCTCAGGAAAGAGCGGTGTTAAGAAGTAAACACACCGGACGTGTTGCAAAGCAGCATGCGCGTTTTTTATTATTAGGTTTTCCTATAATTGTTTTTAAAAATTTGTTCAGTTCATTATGTTTAAGTCTGTTTTACCAAATAAAATGTTAAACTTGTCACCCTACATGGAAATCCAAAGTTCCCATCCATGACAGACCCTTTTCTTCCATTGTGATGTTGGTTTAAATGCAGTCATCTGCTTATTCAATTTTTTCAAAAAGGATTCTGAATTGTTAATTTCTTCTCATTCAACATAGAAATTTTTTTTTATTTGGCCAGCATTAAATGTTAAATAAGCTTAAATGTCATAAAATCCTTAAATCAGTTGTAAAAAAAAAAAAAAAAAAAAAAAAAACATTGAGCATCATCGTGGCCCTGGAGGAGAAGCTGCAGAGACCAACTCTGGACTTTGGCTCAGACCTCAACTTCAGATGGAAAGAATAACCCAGAAAGGAAGTGGTTGACAGAAACGGCTCATTTTATTCTCATTTTTATTAGAGGCCCCTAGACAACCCTTAAGTTCAAAGATCCAATATGGCTGCCATGCTTTTCAAATGTAGCAATAGTTACAGAAATAAACTGCTTAAACTTCTTAGCAGACCCTAAAGACTATTTTTCTTAAGCTTCTCAGGAAGTGTTTGCCCAGTGCTGCCAACTGACTGACTTCATCTCTATATTATAAAAAAGGAGGGTTGAAAATACGTCTGTTGTGTCTACCAGTATATATTATTTGTGTACATCCTGAGCCGGTGTCGGTCTCATAAAGAAATTCACCACAGTAACACACGGTGACAATAAAAGATTTTGATCCTTGATTCTATTGCTATTGTTTCAGTGAGACACAAACTGTCCTGAAGTCTCTGTTAGCAGCCAGCTTTCTTTGTGTCACAATGCATAGATGCCAAGAAATACATTTTCATCCTATGTTGCTAATACTTACTGGGTCTTCCAAAGCATATATTAAATCAGGTCATTCCCAGAAACAGCCAACACCAAGCAGCTCAGTGTGTGCATTTAGAAAGGTTTTCTCCTGTGGAGTAGTTTATGTTGAAGATCTCTGCTGTCTCATTTCCAGGCCATGGGCTGAGGTTCAAGACCAAAGCAGAGAAACTGAAAGCTGAGGCAGAGCAGCTGAAGGACAGTGGTCAGACAGAGGGCTCGGTGATGGAGCCTGACAGAAACAACCAAACTCCTCAGGCGGTCCCAGCTTCCTGTATGACGCTGAAGGAGCAGGCCCAGGCTTAGCTGCTGCTCACATCAGGACCAAGACTGTCTGAACACACAAAGCAGCTGGGAGGGCTCCGAGCTGTCCCAGCAGGGTTCTGTTTTTCTGCTCTGTGAAATCTTTTCAGGTACATAACATCACATTCCAACCATGTTGGTTTCATCTGAAATGTTTTATTTGGGAAACTGAAGAGAGGCGTGACGACCTGGTAACCTTAGAGTTTGCTACAGGCTTTTTATGGAATTAAAGATGGTTGGTTTATGAAAACTGTTTCTCATCTGAATTGTGTGTGAGTCAACAGGAAGAGATTGTTACCTGACAAACTTTACCAGGTCACTCAAATGATGAGATGCAGACTGTTTCTTATTCAACATTTTGATATGAAAGAGGGGATGGCTGCATCTCAACCCACAGCTTGCTAAGACTGTTAAGAACCGAGCTGCTCCTCTTTAAGTCATTGCTAATAAAGCTACCTGTCTGCTGGGAAGAGTCAGAGCTGTTATGAAATTGATCTTTTATATAAAAAAAAAGCTTTATTTCCCTGTTTTTGGCTTCATGTATTTATTTAGCAGACGGTCGGGTTCTAGTCTACTGATTTTACAATATTAATGTTACTTCTGATGAGAATTGCTTCTGCCTGTTCAGATGTTCGCCTAAAGGGTAAAAATACCTTTATTCTCTATCTGAAGCTGCGCTGGGGAAAATAAATCTTTCATCCTTTGGTGATTTCATCCTCAAGTTTTATTGTACTTGCAGCTTCATTCCAGTTCTGATAATATAATTTAAAAAACAAACCAACTCCTTAAATGTTTTATTTTATTTAGTTAAATTATATTTGATTCTGCTGAAAAACATGATGTATAACTTGGTGGAGAACCTTTACTGGCCTGCAGAGCGCTGCTAAGAGATTTTCTGTATTTAGCCTCCTGGTTTACACTCATCTTGGGAGGGTTTTGACCAATGCTTCATCACACTCTGAACTAACTTTATTCTCCAAGTCTGTGGGTACAAACAGGATATCTGACTTTTGATTCCAATGCTCGCATCATGTCAGAAAACAGGCTGACTAGTAACAGCAAGAAGAACAGCAAACTGCAATCTAAGACAGAAAAGACTTTATTCGGGGATAAACACGTAAGAACAGGGGCAGTATGTTCAAGAAAGGTTTTTTTTTTTGTTTCCCACCAGAATAGCTGGCTCCCCTGACTAAAGTGTTGAGCAGAGACAGCCTGGGGGTAGAAACTGGGAATGTGTCGACTCCTGTAAGCCATCTGCGCTCTGTGGCGCCGACCTGAAGGCAAGAGTCTGAATAAGTTGTGACCTGGATGAGTTGGAAGGACAGCTGTTTTAGCGGACCCTGGACCTGTACAGGTCATGGGTGAAGATCAGCCCTGGTGATCTTCTGCAGCTCTAATTGTTCGTTGCAGTTTGGACCAGTCAGCCTGTTTGTGGATGAGCTGAACCACGCAGATGGATGAGCACAAGACAGACAGAATGGTGGCAGACAGTACTACTGTAGGTTGTGGCTCCTTTTGCATGGATCACTGTGTCAATGCAGCGTGGAATGAAGATCAGGTTCAGGTCAGGCCGGTCAGATGGTGCTTAAAGCTGCTATTTGTGGTTTTAGCGGTGTGAACTGGGACCAAGTCCTGCTAGAGAAAAAAAATCCTGCATCTCTAAAGCTTGTCAGCAGAGGAAAGCATGAGCTCTAAATTTTCCCAGTAAACAGCTGTGCTGACGTTGAACTTGATCAAACACAGCGGAGCAATGGCTGCAGATGACTTGGCTCCCCAAATCAACACTGAATGTAGAAACACCGGACTTTAAGAGCAACTGGGATTCTGTTCCCCTCCACTTTTCCTACAGACACTGAGCTCAACTTCAAAGTAAATTGCTAAATTACCTTTTATTGTAACAGAAGATTTTGGACCCCTTTGTCCTTTGTCTCCTTAGCCCAGGTAAGAAGCTTCAGATATAATCTCTGGTTCAGGTTTAACACAAGGAATGTCTCACCTATAGTCCACGTCACGGTATTTGTCTGTGTGGGGAGGCCCTTCATGTTCTGACCATAGCTGAACACATCTTGAAAATGTCCCCTAATTTCCAACGGGCAAAGCTTCACGATCCAAATGTAAAAACTAGGATAGCCGTGCCTTTGCAGTGGTGGTGACTTCTCCAAATCAATTTACTATAGCTGATCACACACTGAATTTAAAACCTTGCAAGAACCTATCTTGATTCATCTCAATTTTAATAAATCTTTGTGCTTTCAATGAAAATCTTCACAATAAATTTCCTTCTAAAATGTTTATTTGATCTGCTTTTAACACGTTTTACATCTTATATTGTCTCATTTTTGTTGTCATACAGGTACATCTCTAAAATGAGAATATGGTAAATGTAAGGATCTGGGTGTGTTTTGCCTATGTGGTGTTTTCTTTCTCTTCAAGTTCAAGAATTTGTTAACGAAAATAAAATGAACACCCAGAGAACATCACTATAGAATGCTGTTTATCTGAATTAACACTATATTTCAGTCAACAAATCCTCTCTACTAGGCTAGTGAAACTTAACTAAAACTCTTAAGCAAAATTAAGATAAAAGAAGCTAAGGAACTATTTACACACCAAGAAACAACAAAAGACTAAATAAAATGGTTGATCACTATCAGAATGATTCAGTGAATCTTGGTTCACTTCAGATTTAAGTTGAAGAACCAAAGTTCATCTTAAAAAATGTGGAATGAGGTTAAATTATCTTAACTAATTTATAACAACATTTTGTATGTGTTTCAACCTATTCACAATGCAAATCCTGAGTTAAACAAACATTATTTGATAAAATAACATTTTAAAGAATGCTTTCTCAGTAAAATTGGTAACCTTTAGGATGCTTGATTTTATTAATGCAGTTATTCGCTGTAGCGATCAGTCGCTAAATGGGTTAATCCTAAACTTATACAAAACATTGAATTGACATCAATGTTCCATATTAATGTGGTAATAATGCACAGCTATTATCGAACGATAGCGGAGTGAAACGAAAACGAGCATGTTTAAAACAGAGGGTAGCTGCGTGGTAGCACGAATGATCCCATGAAGCTAATAGCATTATGCTAGCAGACATTCGGCACTAATAATAAAAGGCCTTAAACTCTATTTTGGCCGCAATTAGCGAAGCGGAAAACACAAACATTATCCCATCACTTGTTGGCTCAGTCAAGCTTTAAAAGCACCGTGAAGACACATTAAGTCAACCATTCTAAAATGTCCCTGTTTATTTTTCTGCCAAACCTCTCCTGTTGTCTGGTTGTGGCGACAGGGCGTCCAGTTACAGTGAATTACTCCAAGGTGAAACGGCAGCGGCAAGGTGGCTTGCTCGAAAGGGGAAAACAGCCATAGCCTGGTGGGTGTGCCGTACACGGCTCCAGGGATGGGTTCGCAGCATGGGCTCTCTGCACGGCCTTTCCAGCCTCAGGGACCTCCACACAGCCTTTCCTGGCGTAACTGTGTTGGTTCTCTGGAGGCTGCAGCGTACTCAGCTTTCCTGCAACAGCTGAGAAAAATCACAAGGCTGGTTTCAGCATAGACGGATTCTTTACTCCCGTGTCTGATTAGCAGAAGATAGGCTGCAGACTTAGCTTCGATCCAGCCTGCGGTTCTCCGAACTCCAGTCGGATCCTCCACTCCGTAGAGGAAGATGAGTGTTCTCCCCAATGCTGCTAAGCAGTGGGTGGACGAGAGTGATAAACCTGGACAGTAGAGGTGAGCGAATATTGGGGAGCAAGCAGCTTCGTGAAGCCCAAGGAACACACCAGACAGGACAGGAATACAGTTGTGGAGAGGTTTAAAGCAGGGTCAGACTATAAAAGGATTTCCCTAGCTTTAAACATCTCACAGAGTGATACAAAGTGCTGCAGCCCGTCTTCTGACAAAAACAAGGAGGCATGAATTTATTACTCCCGTTTTGCTCTCCCTTCACTGGCTCTCTGTTGTCTTTTGGGTGAACTATAAGGTTTTATTGATTGATTTTAAGTGTCTAAACTTAATGGGCCCATCTTACTTAGATGAGGTGTTGTAGTCCTACACTCCACTCAGAGCCCTGAGGTCAGCCGATCAGCTTTTGTTGGCTTTCCCTAATACCAGGTTAAAGACCAGAGGTGACAGAGCCTTTTCTGTGGCAGCCCCCACACTGTGGAACAGTCCCCCTATGTCATTTAAGCTCTCTGTCAGTAGGTCAGTTTAAGTCCAGACTGAAAACACATCTTTTTCCCTGGCCTTCAACACCAGTACAAGAATGGAAAATTAGTACTTAATTGACTCGAATTCTTGGGAAATTGATTCAGTATGTCTCAGTTTTTATTTGTATTGTTTTATTTTGGTATTTTATCGTAAATGTTATCATTTTAATTATTTTGTATCAAACTTAGTTTTATTTGTTGTTTTGTCCCTTATGTGATTGCTGTGAAGCACTTTGGTCAGCTGAGGTTGTTGTAAATGTGCTATATGAATAATAAACTTACTTAGTTACAACTGTAAACCTACCAAGACAAGGCCGTCCATCTAAACTTACAGGCCAAACAAGGAGAACACTGATAAGAGATGCAGCCAAGAGGCCCATGGTGACTCTGGATGAACTGCTCAGATCTACAGCTCAGGTGGGGAATCTGTAAGTCATGAAACTACAAGTCATGTACTGCACAAATGTGGTCTTTATGGGGGAGTGCCAAGAAGAAAGTTATTGTTAAGAAGAAAGCCATAAGAAGTCCTGTTTGCCAGAAGCTGTGTTAGGGAAATAGCAAACATGTGGAAGAAGGCGCTTTGGTCAGACGAGACCACAATTAAACATTTTGGCCAAAATTCTAAGGGTTTTGTTTGGCAGAGAACTAACAATATTCATGTGTTAGAATGGTCCAGTCAAAGTCCAGACCTAAACCCTATCAACAATGTATAGCAAGATCTGAAGACTGCCGTTCACAAATGCTCTCCATCTAATCTGACTGAGCTTCAGCTGTTGTGCAAAGAATGGGAAAAAAATATCTATCTATCTATCTATCTATCTATCTATCTATATATATATATATATATATATATATATATATATATATATATATATATATATAAATATATATATATATATAAATGGATGTACAAAGCTTGTAGACATAATCTAAAATATTTGCAGCTGAAATTGCAAGAAAAGGTGGTTCCACAAAGTTGAGTCAGAGGGCTAAATACTTTTGCAAAATTAATTTTATTTGTAAAAACAAAATAATAAATGATGTATAACCTTCTTTTGACTTCACAATTGTATACCACTTTGTGTTGGCCTTTCACATAAAATTCCAATAAATATATTTATGTTTGAGGTTTTAATGCGACAATATGTGGAAAAGTTTTAAGGGAAAGCATACTTTTGTAAGCCACTATGTACACTGCTCAAAAAAAGGGAACACTAAAATCCCATCCCATATCTGAACGAATTAAATATTGTTAAATATTTTATTCTTTACATAGCTGAATGTGCTGACAACAAAATCACACAAAGATTATCAATGAAAATCAAATATATTAACCCATGGAGGCCTGGATTTGGAGCCACACTCAAAATTAAAGTGTAAAAACACACTGCAGGCGGATCCAACTTCAAAGATTCATATTGTCATATTGTCACTGCGTGTTACCGTGGTGAAATTTCTTTTTGGCCTCGCCGACTAAAGGTACACATAATAAAGACAAACAAACAGGCAATGAAAAAGGGTTACATTTTTTTTCTCATTATAGTGTTCAAAATTAAAAAAAAATTAAAGGATGAACATTGAAAAGTTTGTATGAACTACTTGTCCTTCATGAGTCACAGAAAACAAATAATGAGATAGTAAGGCACTTTTGCACAATGATGATTTGAGGCTTCCTTTTACATTAATATGTATTTTGATTAGTGTTGCGCGATGCCATTTTTTTGGCCCCGATACGATACCCGATACCTGGCTGTACAGTATTGGCCGATACCGATACCATACCGATACAATCTGTTTGAAATTGATGTGTGTGTATATATGAAGAACTGCATACTACTTAAGGTAGTAGAACTTTTTATTGCCTACCTGGAATGGGTGACAATAGTTGAATAAACTTTTGGCACTCAAAGGCCAAAATAGTGCAACTTTCATGAACTTATATAACATGTATAATACTAGTTGGGCAGAGAGAAGGCTGCATTCAAGTGACATACAAACATCAAAATGGTATCGGTGCCCTATTTGTCGGTACTCGCCGATACCGATACCACCATTTTAGTGCTGGATCGGGGCCCCATCCGATACCGGAAGCGGTATCGGTGCAACACTAATTTTGATATTCTGAGATAATAGTGTGGAGGTAGGCAATAACATTAAAGTGATTGTAACGTATGATGTGCTAGTAACAGTGGGGTAATTTTTAATGTGTTGGACTGTAGTGTCCCATCAGTGGGGGTCCTCTGTAGAGCGATTCTCCCTGTAGGCAAACTGCAGGCTGCTCAGGCCAGCAGGGATGGTGTCCTTGATGTACATTAGGGGGATCCTCTCAAAGCGAGCCAGATCATTGCTCAGCCGCCGGTCGCTTCGCTTGTAGTCCGTGATGTTTCTGATGCCTCTCTACATGCTGCGTGGATTGTTGCTGCTGAAGTTGTCCTCAATCTCGTTGTCGGTTCCACTATGATCACTTACCACCCTGTCAATCCACCCTACCCCATCTTCTTCTGGTGTGTTAAGGGAGAGACGACAGCATCCAGAAGCCCACTGCCTGTCTCAGCCTCTGTGAGTCACCCATCCAGGATCCTACCTCTGCCTTCCACTCATCCAAGCATAAGAACCAGGACCCAGACGACTCACCAACCTCAAAGGACTACATTACTACAGAGGTCAGGCCAGTGGCCATGTTTTTTTCCTGGGGTCCTTGGTTTCTTGAGGACATGGATGGTGGTGGAGGCTTTGAAGCAGACTGGCACATGGCATGTGTCCAGTCAGGTTCTAGAAGTGCCTGTGAACACTGGAGATCAGCGCAGAGTTTCAAGGTGGATGGGGAGACGCAGTCCAGCTCTGCGCTGCAGGGTTTATGTCTTTCAGAGAGGAAAACAGTCTGTTGACTTTCACTCACAGGGCTCACTTCAGAGCTGGCGTGGAGCCGGCCAGCTCTGATGGGGGTCAAATTGAGAAGAGGAGTCATAGGGGATGGTGTAAGATCAGTATTCAAGGACCCAGACGGCTCAACGACTTGTTTTTTGTTTTGGGAGATTTTTCGCGGCTCGCTTTTAATCACAGTAGGCTGACAGTGAGGGGGGAGGAAGAGGGGGAGAGACATGCAGCAAAGGACCGCGGGCCGGAGCCGAACCCGGGTCGACCGGGTCGAGGACTAAGGCCTCCGTATATGGGTCACGCTACCAGCTGTGCCACCAGCGTGCCTTCACCAACCTTCTTAATACGGTAAATAAAAACTCTGAAAGATCTATAGAGCTGGGTCTCTTGTCCTCTGCACTAGAGTAACCAGTAAAACCATGACACTATGGTTATTCCAAATGTTGATTTTGTTTAGTTTTTTATGTAAGTAACATTACTATCAGCACAATAATCTGCCATAAGTATATTCCCTTTACTTAAGCCAGGTGAGATAATGTGTAAAATGAAACCACAATGTTCTGGTCTAAGTTAATTTGGTATGTTTGAGCTGTTAGTTGCAGTCCTATAGAGAATTTAAAGAAATATGTGATGGTGACATATTATAGAGACCTAACCTTAGTGAAGCACAGTATTACCTTCAAAAAGCTTTAAGTTTGCATTATTGGATCAATCCTAATTAAACATTTCAAATAATGTCAACTGACACCAAGAAATAATAGTTATTCAAACACCAATGTGTGCCTAACAATTAGAACGTAGTTTAATTAAGGACATTTTTATTTAAAAAAGACAATATGTTTACCTCTTTTTGATTTTTAAAATTGTGTCTTTTTTTGTGTGAGAAACAGTGTTAATAGTTAATAAAATCAACACACACACCACCAGTGATGCTTCAAAGCTTTAATGCAGTGTGGTTCCATGTTAGACACAGAGTGGATGAGCAGTAAGGGCTGATTGGAGAGGAGACAAGCTGAGAAAGCAGGTTTTAGGTTGAGGCAGGACCTCCGCTGGCTAGAAAAGGCTTCAGATTTTTTTTTATAGCTTCTTAGAATTTTAGGCCTAAACTAATTCTTCAGCGGATGTTTATGTAGGCTTTGATGAATCCCATATAACTGGAAACTCGAGTGTAGATGCTAGGACCATCTGGTTTGTTACAACCATCAGGAGTCCCAAAGCTCATGATTCCCACCTGCACAAAGTCATTTCCTCTACGACACATGAGCGGGTCACCATAGTCCCCCTGTAGAAGAGCATATTGGACAAAATGAGTGATTTATATTCCCTATCTTTCTGAGCATACTTAGACAGTGAAGTGCTAAAGTTCTATGGGATTAATTATTTAGAATCATTGTGCCTCTGAACTTATGCTGACAGTGTGTAAACCAGCTTTCACAGTCGCACATCAGTTCAATTTAAGGTCACCATAAATCTCAGATAATTCTGTTTAGATCTTGGGAACAAGTCAGACTACACAGAAGAATTCAATATCTAAAATATAATACTAAAACCAATATGAATAGAAAGGTGACTGCATTTGAATGACTGAGTATGAACAGGTGTCTGGAATAAAAACTTATTTAAACTCAGCTACCATAAAGCTCACTCCACCTCCCTGCGTTTGTTGCCTTTCTTCTGATGAATAAAACATGCATGTCAGCTTAATTGCTCTGACTGTGTGCATGTTTTTCTGTTTGTGGTGTTGCATAACACAGTGTCACATAGTTAAGAAAGCATAGGAATAATTTGTTCTAATTTAACGTGAATTGAATCTCTTGCTTTGATACATAAATGACTCTACAATGGATGGAAACAGAATATAATTTTCCACATCTCATATCTCAGCTCATCTCAATGGTAAAACTTACATCACAGGCACTCTTTTGTCCTTTAGCATCCCCTGCACACATCACGTTTCTCTGTTCCATTGTATTGGGAAATAGGCTATTACACTTTTCCTGAGGCAGGATGGAAATCTTTGCCTGCTGAAGAACTCGGGCTGTTGTCGGTTCGCCTGGATGGTCACACAAAGAAAAATCATGGGGCTTGATGTTAAGGAGGAGTCTTTACTCTAATAACATTTAATACTGAGATATGCTGTATTTCATTTGTGAATAGGATAAAAATATATATTCTAACAGCAGATTATTTTTCTACATTAGTTATGTGCAGATTTTACAGTATAAACAAGTGGAAATTAAAGCTACTTTTGCTATCACCGCCCCAACCGGCAATCCAACACTCAGAGGATGCGTCGAAGGTGTCATCATCTGTGGGCAACTTCACTTTTGCACCTTCCTTGAAGAAGTTTAAAGTCTTGTTCAACTTTATCAGTGCAATGTCATTGACGAAACCCTTTCCCTCAGGTTTGAAATCTCCTGAACGTTGAATGCGGTCTACGTTCATGTAACGCTTTGACGGCATATCCAGATCATGCGTGCCGATCCACACCCCTGTTCGATCCCATCTAGACCACAATTCACTGCAAGACACACAAAAACAAACAATATAATTTTCCTTTCATACCCTGTACACCCATCTCTCTAACAGTTTACCCTGGCATACTGTGAACAAAGGTTCATCTGAAGGGAGTCCATTTCATCCTATTTTCTAGCGTACAGTATATTTGCCTTGATAAACTCAGGCAACCACAACAACCTTGCTGTCTGTCTAAGCTGCTTGGACAGCATACGGACACAATGGCAAATCTATACCTTTTGAGTTACATAAATCAAATTACATAAGACACCAAAGTAGATGATTATATGCTTGTGTAAAAACTGCTACCTCAAAAAGTTACAAAGTGGTAATTTATCACTTAATTTTTATGGCAATCCAAACAACTACAAGTAAGGTCTCCCCATGATATGTAATGTAGAAATAATACAAACTGAACATCTATCTGTTGTATATATGTAATACGGTACCTTTAAATATTGTACATTTAAACTTTTACATTTCAAATATCCTTTGTTAAATTTTAAATTGTTCTATGATAATTAATATGATAATAGACAGTACCAGTTCTCTACCTTTTCTAATTAACAACGTTAGAGACTGTAATGTATTGTGTCAAAGCCCCTAATTAACATATAAAGAAAGACAAGGATTTAGACTCTCTATACTAGCAGATGCATGATTCTCAAACATCATCAGAAAATGTACAGTAAATAGACCAAAACTTACTCATCCCAGCAGCGCCCAGCAGTCAGCACCCACATCTCATTGAGAATTGTGCCACTGCAGTGCCACTTTCTCTTCCCACTGTCTGTCACGATGTCAAGGTAGACTAACCATGGCCACTTTCCCTCTGGGGCCTCCTCCCCACCAATGATGGAGCTCCCTACTGCAGCTCCCATTGAACCTAAAATGAGAAAATAGAAAAAGAAGGAAACAACAGTTTTATGATCTCGAGGTGTTGGTCGTGGAATAGTTCTTCAAGTTTCTGGATTGGGCCTTCTTTTAATCGTTTTGCTTTATTTTGCTTATATTTGCCTTGTGGATTCAGTTAGGGGATTCTTTTGTTTCTCTCTGTATCATTTTGGTGTTACTGCCTGTTAGATTTCTGGATTTCTGCCTGTGTTTCCTCCCTCTCTGCTCTGCCTAGTATTCTCCCTCAGCTCTCTACTGTCTGTGCTCTCAGCTGTCAACCTTAATCACTGGATTACTTACATCTGCTTTCCATGCTTTCTCTCCTCCAAGTATTTAAGCTACCTGGATTCCTCTTTCACTTGCTGGTTTCTCCTGTGTGCTACCACCTGTTCGTTCCTCTGCTCTCCTCCGTGGATCTATGTCTCCTGCCACCCTCTTTATCTATTCCAGTTTGTTTGTTCCTGTACTTTGTCAGTTTGTAGGTTTCTTTTATCTACTATTGTCACGCATTTGGGTCCTCCTTTACTTAAACCATGACAAACAGAGTTTAGATTCATGCTTGTTGTCAGGTTGAAGCATCAGGTTGAAGAATTCAACATTTTGGTGTAAACTTGTGGATCCCAGATCAGTTAGGCAATAGTAAAGCAATGTACAAAAAACAAGAAGCAAGGACAGTCAGGCATTAATATCTTAATATTGAGAAACCTAGTCTTGGTAATGACAGATTAATTGTAATATCTGTTTCTGAGGTTATCATTCACGAAGAAGTATTTTAGAAATTAAATGAAAAGTTCTAGACAGATTATTCAACATCAAACAATCTCGTTTCTCACCTGCAGAGCTTTGGAGCAGAACCAGCGCAGCGATCAGTTCACCCACAGCCATGGCTGAGATAGAGTTCTGTGGAGTAGTGGCTCTGCAGACTGCCAGAACTCTTGGAGCTTTATACACACAGCCGGAGATGACAAACTCTTATCAGCTCCATCACCCAGCCCCTATAGCATGAGGAGAGGAGAAAAGTTTCTTTTCTTAAAAGACAGGTTTTAAAGATCCTGCCATATTGTTTAGATATAAATTTCAAGGTCTTCAGAAAAGTATGATCATTTGTTGACATTAATTTGAATCCAGTGTTGGACCAACTTTGTTTATTAATGTTTACTACATTTTCTTTACAGCACAACACAAAACTATTCAAACCTCTTGACTTTTTTCCAATTTTTGTAGGCTCAACCTTCAGTGGACTGGATTAGGATGTGTTCCACAGGATTTCATTAAAGGGTGTAATGATAAATATGAGTGAATAAATAAAGCATGTCTTTTTTCAGATTTTTATTTGTTGAATATCTCAAAGACCGCCTTTACTTTCCTTTCATAATCACGCTCAGCTTTGTGTTGGCCTTTCGTGTAATGTCCCATTAAAATACATTAAAGGTATTTTACACGTTCTATTTCTCATTGGCATCGAGAAATAGAACGTGTTGAGCATGTTTTGGTAGAATGTAGAAAATATACAAGTGAAAGAGAGGAAATGGCGATAAGATTTCAAATAATTATGATTAATATTAAAGAGGCCTGAGTCACATTCTGACGGAAGAGAATTAGGGCTATTCAAAAAAAAAAAGAAGTGTATATTAAATTCTGACTTCATTCTCAGAATTCTGAGAATAAAGTAAGAATTGAATAGACTTTTTTTTTTTAATGGCCCTAATCCTCTTCCGTACATTCCGTACATCCTCTTCCGTAAAGGCAATTGTAAAGTATTTAATGGATGTACTAGCAGAGATAATTGAATTGTTTCTTATGTTACTTAGAATAAAGATTTTATATTTAGAGGAGCATGATGGTGGTAAAAAAAAAAAAAAAAAACACGATTATAAATGCAATGTACAGAAGAGGAAGAAGGAACGGTTGCTGTTGGTGGTGTTTCTACAGGAACAAATTAAATGGAACACAGCACGTGACGTTCTGTTTACTCCAAACAAAAACAGCTACAGTGAGTTTGCTGTAGCTTATATAAAACTGCCCATGTTGGTGATCGTTGCCTCTCGGACATCGCGGTAGCTCAACTCGCGGAGAACCATGGAGCGAGCAGCCAGCGTTAATGTAGATCCTCCCCAGCAGCAGCAGCAGCAGCAGCAGCAGCAGGAGGCCGGTAGGATCGGTGGCTCAGCCGCCTGTCTGTCAGCCCTCAGCCAGTCTCTCCACCTTCGGGATAAATCTGCTTCTCTCGGATCTCTAACACTCCGTTTTCTCTCTTATGTCCAGATCGCTGCGGTAAATGGCGCAACTGGATCGGCTTCTGGTGAGCCTACACTTTGGGTTTCTATCACCCTGAAGACAAGAGCTCCCGCTTCAATAAACGAACTAGTTGTTTATAAATGATAATGTTGGTTTTACTGATGATTGAAATATTTTTAAAAAAAACGGAAGTAAAAGAGATGCGGCTGAGCGCGAGACTAAAACTCAACCAATGAAGCTCGGTCACCGACCTGTCTGGTGATTCTATTTCCATCATTTCCTCTTTATTAAAGAAGAATAAAAACTAAATACATTAGCGTTTTTTTATTATTTAGTATTCATGTACAGTGTCTAGCAAAAGCAGCTTGGTGCATGAAGTTTTCCCCCATCTTTCACATTAAAACCACAAACAACAGTGTATTTTAAGGGTATTTTATAGACCAACACAAACTAGTGAAAAAGTGATGAAAAGTTCTCAAGAAAAATAACATTTTTGATTAAGCTTACACAGGCTCAGAATGCCCACAAATTACACATAACACACAGACACAACAAAACATAATCTTTCCAAACCTTTTTTTCTGAACTCAGTTGGAAGACAGATCACCCGCTACTACCATCTAATGTAGAACAGATTACTGGATCAATGTGTGCTTCTGTGCTTTTTTGTCTCTCTTGTTGTGTCTCTGCTCTGTCTTCTGTAACCCCAGTCGGTCGAGGCAGATGACCGTTCATACTGAGCCCGGTTCTGCCGGAGGTTTTCCTTCCCGTTAATGGAGAGTTTTTCTTCCCACTGTCGCTTCATGCTTGCTCAGTATGAGGGATTGCAGCAAAGCCATGTACAATGCAGACAACTCTCCCTGTGGCTCTACGGTTCCCCAGGAGTGAATGCTGCTTGTCGGGACTTTGATGCAATCAACTGGTTCCCTTATATAGGACATTTTTGACCAATCTGTATAATCTGACCCAATCTGTATAATATGATTGAACTTGACTTTGTAAAGTGCCTTGAGATGACATGTTGCATGAATTGGCGTTAAATAAGTAAAATTTAATGGAATTCAGTTGATTGCACAAACAGCACTTCCTGCAAAGCTTAAATTAATTCCACAGTAAAATACTTTGCAATTAATTGACATCTTCAAATTACAGAATTATGCAGCTTGCAGGGATGTCCAAGCAGACATTCCCTGAGACACTGAAGTGTGCAAATAGACATTTGCCTGTGAGACACTGCTGATGATTCTCATTCAGTCAAGATAATGTTGAACCAGTGGTGTAATTATAACATGTAACAGACTATGATCACAGCTTTGGGGAAAAAAGCTGTTCTTAAGTCTATTAGTTTTTGATTTAATGTTCCTGAATTGTTTGTCTGGTAGAAGTGGAACAAACGGTGCATTGCCCAGGTGGGTGGGACTAGTGGCAATACGTCTGGCCCTTTTTTGGG
Source organism: Fundulus heteroclitus (assembly GCF_011125445.2). Lineage (NCBI taxonomy): Eukaryota > Metazoa > Chordata > Actinopteri > Cyprinodontiformes > Fundulidae > Fundulus > Fundulus heteroclitus. The sequence goes on from NW_023396582.1 coordinate 117,935, forward strand.
CATCCCACAATTCCCTGATTTTGCATTTTGTAGAAGCCTCTTTCACCACAGTTGCAGCTACGATCCCATAGCATGATAATGCCACCACCATGTTTACTCTTGGAATAATGTGTTCAGGGTCACATGCAGCATTCTTTTCCCTTCACACAAAGCTTTCATTTTGACTATCATCCTTTCACCACATATTTACTGCACAGCATACTTACACAAAACCTGGGCAACCTGCTATGCTTTATTTTTGTACTTTATAGTCTATGGATCTGTTGAAAGTCAGGAAAACTGTTATTTTTGTCTATACCTCCTCAGCCTCCTTGGATTATGCAACAACTTTGGTTATGTGGTCATGCTCAGCGCGGCCCATGACATCCTCACGAAGCAAGATTCAAAGAACTCTACTGCATCTGTAAGGAAGCACATGTTGTGCATTGTTATTAAACACACTGATTAAACATAGTTTTTAATATTAAAAATTGTGTTTCATAAGATCATCCTTGAATTTTGCCTTCTAGGCCTCAGATAAGTTGGCTGTGGACAGTAGCAACAGCAGTGGCTATGACTGCAGTCCTGTCACCACAGGGGTAAGACCAGTTTCACCACACAACATTTCTCTGGCAGTCTCTGCAGAGACCAGTAACACCCTAGGCTGGGCAATCCTTTCACTCTAGAAGACTACTCAGGGTATCCTGTGGTATTGGGCGACTGTGGCATGATGGGTTGAGTAGTCGTCTTGCAATCAGAACGTTGAAGGTTTGATTTCAGCTTCCTCTTGTCCCCAAGTTGCCCGCCGAGCTTCGTATAGGTTTGCGCATTAGTGAGTGCAATTGGATGGATGTGGCTCTAGAGTACAGCGCTTTGAGTGGTCAGTATGACTGGAAAAGCGCTATATAAGTTCAGTCCATTACATTAAACCCCATAAATACAGTTAGGAGCCGTAGGCTTTAAGAGCACCACTGTAGCAGGCAGAAAAAAACAGGTCCCATCAGGGATCACTGTCACAATGTTTAAGCTCTCTACTTTGCCTAAAGATGTTTAACACACATGCACACAACTGTTGGGAATTTAATTGGGTGAAAAGGATTTCCATTTTCTTTTATTGCATCATTTATTTATTGCAGCCTCTTAGGTTTTCCTTCTGTGGAAGCCTCCTAGTGGTTCTTTGCATCGGGGAATTACTCTCCATTTGGGACTTAACCAGCTTAATTGAATTGCTTTATTTGTCCCCCAGGGGGGAAATTGCATTTCAGTACAGCCCATCAAGACAGACAAACATGGGTAAACGGGTGACTGAGGTTAGCTGCCACCAGGCACTGCCGTTTCGCATAGTGGAGAAAAAACAGATATTAGGATATTTATGGGGGGAAATGCATTACTTGCACTGTCTCTCAACAAGGACGATATGAAAATGCAAGAAAAACCCTCATCACAAAAAAAGCAACACACAACATCATAAAGTATAACATGTGTGGGAGGGTGGTGGATTCTTGGACAGGGGGCCGTCCCAGTACAGTCCCCCTAAGTGAGCAGCGCATCTGTGCGCATTCTAGGGTTCTTGTCCCGGGGGATAAAAGCAATTGGGCTCAATGGAGGCGGTGAGTTAGAGGGGGTTGTTATGTATCGCCACATTCATGTGTGTGTGTGTCTGTGTAAGCCCATGACTGCCCACCAATGTTTGTTTACATAATGAACATCTGAAATCGCAGTGCATATGCCCAATGTTACAGCCGTGGGACACAAATACTACGATCTAAGCTTGTCCGATCAAAATACTGGAATCACTCACGTTATGGTTAGTTTAACAAGTAACCATGGAGCTTTTGGATCAAACAGTCTGTCTGTTCTCATCTGAGCAGAGCTCCTTCTTCCACGTGTTTTCTCTCTACATGACATGTGGTGAGCTACAAAAGGGACCTCTTATGTTTTTCTTTCAACAATGTATTTTTTTGCCACTCATCTCTAAAGTCAGATTTGTAGAGTGAATGCCTCATAGTTGTCTTCTCAATCTCACCTGAGCTGCGGATTTGTGCAGCTCCTGCAGAGTTACCATGATGGCTTGAACAGAGCATTGGGAGATGTTCAAAGCTTGGCTGTTAGTTGGACTAGGTTTGATGCGTGGGTGAAAACCTAAAAGGGGCTGAATAGAAATTTACGGCAGACTTTTTAGATTTTTATTTGTAAAAATAAAATTAGATTGATGTATCCATTTCCTTTCACTTTACTGTGGTACAGGACTCTGTTGGTCTGTCACGGAAAATCTAAATGAAATACACTGACTGATGTGGCTGTATTGTGACAATGTGAATAAAGGGGTGTGCATACTTTCGGAAGGCCCTGTATTTCTTGTGTTTATTAATAATGATAATGCCGTGTTTTGCTTGGAAGTACAGCTACCAATGATTTGCATGAATCTGTTGGAGGAAAATGGTTGGCATCTGTGTTTGCAGGCTGTGCTGTTAGCTGACATTCTTCCAACCCTCATCATCAAGCTGTTTGCTCCCTTTGTGATCCACAAAGTACCCTATGGGTGAGCTCCTCACTTTCACTTTTAATTACACCAGTATTTTGGATAAAGCTTGAAATATTTAAGAGGCAAAAACTGATGGAAAGATATCTGAAGATATTTATTTTGTGATCCCAGCTGGGTAACATTTTAAACTGGATAGCGGATGTTTTTGTGCAGAAAGCTACCTTATTTTTTTTATTGAAAATGACTGCTTTCTCAAAGTATGGATTTCTTTTTTCCAAAACTCTAACAAAATGCTTTTAATTATTTCTAGTTTTCGAGTCCTGTTTTGTGTCGCCATGGCAGCAATGAGTTTCCTGCTGGTGTCCTTATCCTCTGCTGTGTGGATAAGTATTGTCGGTACGTATTGGTGCTCTAACTCTTCTTGGTATATGTGGTGAAACTGATAGTGGTCAAGAATTTAGATTAGACTAAATACATTTTTTTTTTCAATTTAGTTTTCTCTCTTATGTTATCTCTCTTATCCAGCTACCATTTCCCTATCTTCTGTGTATGGATATAAATATGATATTATCATAGTTTTATGTTGAAATGAGGACGTGGCAGCTCTTCGTGAGGAGACTGACATTTATCATCACACTGCACTGATAGGCAGTTATTATTGCACATTTCTGCGAATATTTCTTATCCTAGTTTAAGAGAAGGAGGCGTTGTGATCTGTGTAATCTGAAGCAGTAATCTGAAGCAGTAATCTGAAGCAGTAATCTGAAGCAGCCTTCACATGCCACCGTGTTGGTGTTACGGCTACAGAATACATGAAAACACATCACAGTTCAACGTCCCAGTATAGGGCCAAAGGAATGCTACCTTAGTGTGCTGCCAGTGTCAGTGTTCACACAGGTAGAGGAGCCCATCTTAGTCTCTGGGAGGCCCACAGGGTTGATCTTGACCCGTAACAAGTACTGGGGCAAAGAGTGGAGCAACAACAATATCTACCATACAGCGCAACGGCTTCCATACTGTGTGCACTATACATTTTTATTAAGATTTGAATTTTTTTTCAATTTTCAATTTGAATGAATTTATTTTTGACACACAACTCCGCCAACAAAAAAAAAGTGATCGACACAATTACAAGAAAATCACAATCAATGCATACATATTAATCGGTATGAGCACCAACGCCACCTTACATATCTGTATATGAACTTGACCATAAATAGAAACCACTAATAAAAACCAAAAAAACGAATACCATTTTATGAAAAACTGCTTTTCAGACTTGTGAGTAAAATCAACCAAACACTCCGTAGATATAGTAGTCTGACACTTATAGAACGACATACCATGGTCATCTTCTTGATCTGTTTTACCATCCATAAGTTTTTCTTTAATCAAGATCACACCAGTCCTTCCAAAAACAAACCTTGTGCCACACATGCATGCCAGTGGTAAGATCACATAATGCATAAGGCGGCTGATCTTGTTTTGTTGTTATTTGGTAAGGCTGCACCATAACGTCTGAGCCGTATGTGAGAATACCAAGGATTTCAGGATGACTGGCAGCAATAAAATGCTTGGAATGGCTTTGTGAACGGGACCTGGACAATGGCCAGCTTTCATTACCAAAGTCAGTATCAGCGATTATATTGAGCCAAGGTGCTATTAAAACTATACCGTTTGGCTAAGGTGTTCAATTCAACAAAGGCCGTTTCTCAATTCTCAAGAATGTGTGTACGGACTAGTGGTCTCGTCAACTCCGTTCTTTGACTTTAACATGCTTGTACAAAAGAACTGGAATTTAAGTTCTTTATCTTTTTTTTAACATACAAAACTATTTATACACTACACCATATTTTATTGAAACGTTTTCAAGCAATAATATTTTTAATATCTAAAAAAGCTGCGGCCGCGGTGCATTCTGGGAGAGCGGTCAGTCTGAAGAACGCACTAGTGTGTTCTGATGCATGCTCGATAAAGAGGGCAGGGCGAGAACAACATCCAGGTGATTTGGTCTGTTCTCGGTCTGGTGTTCTTAGCAGTTGGAATAGTGCTGGGGCTGAGGCTGATCACGTGTCATAAGAACACTCAAGTACAGCCAAAGTTTGCTACAAGACTGCTGAATCACCAGCTACTGCCGCTGAAAATCTGACAGACTGATTTTTAATGAGCCCAGTCCTACCAGTTAGTCCTACCATGCATGCTCCAGCAGGTCAGCCTATAGCATAATAAGCCTATAGAGAAGAAGAAGAAAAACCCTACTGTTCACAGTCAGAGCAGTACTTTGAGTTATTACAGTAGTGAGTGTGGGCACAAGCAGTGCTACGGTGCAGTTGCTTAGACTGATTTAAGTGGAAGTGTTTGCTCATTGTACGCGTGACTAATATCCACTGAGACCAAATGAGGAAAAGATGAACAGGAATATAAAGAGATTTATAGCAGTTAACATTCTAAAGATAGTCGTTATTGTAAATGTCTGCTGTGTTTAGTTCAGGTTCCCCATCCACAGCAGCATCCATCACGGCGTAGAGGTCATCAGAGTGTTCAGCCGCTGTGTTGAGCTGTCAGTCATGATTTTTGGGGTGGAGGTTCAAAATAATTTTTCAGGTTCAAATATTTTTTCTTTTGAATGTTTATTTTTCAGGTTATTTTTTTTCTCTTGAACAAACTTTATGGCCCCAGTTTAGCTCCATTGACCTCCAAACATTTAATGAAGGAGTGGACAATAAGAAGACAGAGATGAATAGATGTCATCTTGGTTATTACAAAGATAAAAACACACTTATTGATTCCGAAATTAAACATTAACAAGTTTTATTCTGTTTATTATTTTCTTAGAACATAAATTGATATTTATATTTCTATAACATGACATTTGATCTGTTTTCATAATAAAATAATTGCATGCTGAATTGAATAGGCTCTTCTCTGACCTGGGAGGGAAGACTCGAGAATTGACTTGGAAGAAATGACTTATGAATATCTCTTGGTTGAACCGCCTGCAGCTCCAATGCAACCCGAATGCTTCAGAATTAGATTGAAAAAGTCGTTTTTTCCACCATGATGCTTGCTAACCCTAGCTGATCGGCTGGATTCCTGAGCCTGTTGTAACTCCATCGATTCAAATACACACAATGACATTTTTTCTGTTAAAGACATTATACATAGTCAAGTTCCTCATTTACAGTGTAAATTTGTTGGAAAGAAGCATAAGACTAGCGGACTGGAGAATATATTTGGCCATAGCTGTTCCACGTTATTCAGTCAGAGGGTATTGTTGGCATCCTTGAAAATCTTGACTTTCTCCAGGCCCTAAAGATGAACGGATGTTGTCATCACAAGACCCTCTGAGTTCTGACAGGTCCGTGTCTGAAACCTCTCGCTGCTTGACTGTAGGGCACCCCTGAATGTCAGCTCAGTCGCAGGCTTGTAATGAGTAAAAAGAGTAGCGTCTGTGGCATTTACTCTATTTCTGTTAATTATGTCTTGTATTTTATGGAAGTATTTATTGCAACTGTTGACCTGTAGTCAACATCTTGGATATTTTGTGGTTTATTTAAACTTAAAATATAGATTTAATATAAAGAGAACTACTTCCTGCACACAAAGTATCTTCTAAATGAAGGCGGAGGGAACTGACTGAAGTAGAAAAGCCATGCTTCTATATAAAGATATGTTTCTTTTCATAGATATTATAAAGTTCCTGTATTGATCCGTCCTCATTATGTGTGGTTGTAGGAGTGATCTTTGCCAGTATAAGCTCTGGCCTGGGAGAACTGTCTTTCCTGTCTCTCAGTGTCTTCTTCGACAGGTAAAAACATTGTTTCTTTCTTTGTTTCTTTTTATTTTCAAGGTATAGTTTAAACTTTATCAAACACTTAACCGAGAGTGTGGTTGCACTACAGGCTGCAGGAAACCATGTGATAACATTTGTGAATGTGATGATAATGATCTGACTCGCCATAAGGGAAAAAACAAGTAACTAAATATAACTAATGTATTTTTAGAATGATAAGTCCACCTAGCTCCTGAGATGATGAAACTCATCATTTCCATCTGAGCAGCATGTTTTTATTGAAAAGTTGCATCTTGCAACATGGAGCTTGCTTTTGCAAAGAAAGATCTTAGTTTTAGTTTCACTGTAACTTTACCAGAACATCTTACAGAGCTCCTAGAACAGCTTGCCCTGCTTTAAACAGCAAGCGGCACCAAATACATTACTGGCAGAGAGAGCCTGAGTGTATGGCAATCATTTCATTAATTTGGGATTATTTTTGGAAGAGGAATTTTTGATTATTTATTTTTTTGCTTTATTTATATTGCGTGTAGCGATATTACAATAACTCTAAATATGTGATGTCTTGTGCCGCCCTAGCACAGAGCTGCATAAAGCCTGGTTTACAATGTTGTGTCATACATGGGTTTTCTTACATTTAACAGATGTTTTTATCTAAAGCATCTTGCAAGTTCAGAACAAAGTTCTGAACAGTAATATTGCAACAACATTTACATAAAATATTTGGCATAAAAGCCTGTAAATGTCCTTTTTCTTCCATCAGTGATATACAGTGATAAAAATAAGATATTTTTTTGATGTGATTAAACACTAGATTGGACACGTCAGTTTAGATCATTTATAAGGAAACAGAGTGACGCTGCTGGCTTTTATGAAATAATGACAGGGAAATCCATAAAAGGTCGGCAGTTAGCCACAATGGTTGTAGAGGACACAGGAGCATGTGGAAGAAGAAGGTGCTCTGATTAGATGTGACCTCCAGGCAAATCGCTATGTCTAAATGGACCTGCAGCAGGAATTACACCAAGGTGTAACAGGGGTGGACTGACAACATATCAACCAATGGGGGTATAAAACAAATGCAAAAGAAATATTGAAAACCATGTATTAGTTTCCTAACACTTTACAGTTACAAGTTCCTTTGTGTTGCTTTAGCACAAGTTCCAAGAAAAAAAAACTAAGTTTTTGGTTGTAAGACGGAAAAGTGTAAGGGGTGTGAATACTTTTGGAATCGGGTAGATTGGTAACACAGCTCTATCTGGTCCTTCAGGAAGGTGTTGGAAGGCTGGGGCTCTGGGACTGGGGGTGCTGGTGTTGCTGGTGCCTTCCTCTATTCAGGCCTCATCCAGGCAGGTCTCTCACCCCGGATCACACTACTCATCATGCTGGTTGTCCCGCTAGCAATGCTGGTTAGGTAAGTGTAGAAATGCTATGATTAAAACATAAGCCTCTTTAAAGAAGTGTTCAAAACGTGTTCCTAGTCTCTCCCTTTTTAAACCGAGGTGATGAGTCATTGAGGCATTAGTTGTGTACTTCAGATGATGTCCGTGAGACACTTAATGTTGATGTTTGAAACAACTTTTAGTTTTTCTCATCATCATAAAAAAAAAAAAAAAAAAAAAAAAAACATCTGAATATTTGATCAGGACATCACTCTGGACATGTCATGGAGAACAGGTTCAGTAATGAGTCTGCCGATCTCAATAATGATTACGTTAACTTGAAAAATGCAACACTTGGGATATATTGGCCATTAATTGTTGCATTCTAAACAGTCATTCGGGATGTGAATATTACACACACTCATGTTGTGATGATATACAGCACGACATATCGTGCAGCCCTCCTTCAAAATGAATGAATGAAATTCAGTTATTGTATAAGACAGTACGCATCCTTTTTTATTTAAGGACTTTGATTGAATTTCAGGTAAAATATGTGATTTATGTCAAAGGTTATTTCAAGAAGACTTGAAAATGATGTCAGACATACCTTAAAGACTTGTCTATACACTATCTTTTATGAAACTAACCCCAGTACTTCATTCCTTAGTTTGTCACTCCTATGTGTAAAATAGTACTTGGAAATAAAGCCCATTCTGATTGTGGAAGAGGAATAATTGTGCTTAATGATTTACAGTTGCCATCTTTTAGCTGCTTTTTTAATCCTGCGGATATTCCCAGCAGCTATTCTTCCACTCCAATTGTCCCTGAAGCCAGTAGCACCAGATTCACCAGCTGCAGTTGCAAAAATATTCACAACCCAGTACCCACATACACATCCACAAAGTTTTGTAGATGTGGTTTTAATTGGATGTTGTAATCCAATAATAGAACGGTAGTACATGTTGATAAAGGAAAGGAAAATTATTCTTACATTCCAACATTTTTCATGACTAAATATTAACCTCCCTATAATCTTGTAACACTAAATAAAATTCAGGCATTAAGATGTGAGAAAGCTTAATGCAGGCTTAGGTTTTAAAACAATCTGCCAAGCTTTGAACATCTCCCAGAGCTCTGTTCACTCCATCAACTGAACATGTAAAGGATGTTCAGTTCACCAAACCTGACAGGCCCAGGCCAGGAGGGCATTAATCAGAGAAGAAGCCAAGAGGTCTGTGGTAACTCTGGAGGAGCTGCAGAGATCCATAGCTCGGATGGGAGAATCTGTTGACGGGACAACTATTGGTCACACACTCTAGAAATATTTCTTTGTGGATTAATGTCCTAATCAGTCCCGTTTGCAGTTTGTCACAAGTAGTGTAGAGTACAGTGCAAAAGGTGTGCTTGTCAAATGAGACTAAACTTCGACTTTTTGGCCTACGTGCAAAATTCTGTCTATGTTGGAAGTAAAATAAAAAAAATCACTCTGAACACATCAAAGTCAAGATGAAATAAGGTGAGGCAGAATCATGCTGCGGGGACAGGGACGATGCTCCAATTTGGTGGGAAGCTGGATGGAGTTAAAATGGGAGAACCTTCTGCAGATTCACCTTGAAGGAGGGTAGCCACCCTATACATGAAGCCAGAGCAACAGTAGAATGGCTTAGATCAAGCATTTTTATTTGAGTGGTTTTCTCCATCATACCCAACTGAGCTTGAGCTGAACAATGGGAAGAAACGTCCATCTCTAGCAAAGCTGGTAGAGCCATACCCTGAAAGACTTGCCGCTGTAGAATGAATGCACTAATATGAATTCACACAGCACGTGTAAATGTGCTAAATGAAAAATAAAATGCATAAACTCTGAAGTCTGTGTTTGTAACATGACCAACTGAAAAACTCAATGTGCATGATTTTAGTTTTGCAAGGGTGGTATGTGTTGATTAAGCAAGTAAGCACTTTTGATTTGTTGGGCTAAATTGTGGGAAAGTAGGCTGAAAGATGCTGCACCCTTAGGATTCATTTCAAGTGTAACATGCATAACTAAGAAGAATAAAAATCAAATATAATCTTTGTATTCTTGTGTGTGTCCGGACTCCATCACCAGCTATTTTGGCCTGCTGTCTCCGGTACCTTCTTTACCCCAGTGGAGGAGGTCGGAGGCAGAAAATGCAGCTGTGGATTCCGAGGAACGGGAGTGGCTGATGGATGAGTCGGAGGACGAGGAAGAGGAAGAGGAAGAGGAGACCACAGCTCCTGGTAAATGTCACAAACTCACAGCAACCTGCAGAACACCCACAGCTGAACTTCCAGACATGCTTGAGTCTGTTGTTGATCAGTCAGTTCATCTTATATCAGAGTTTTGCATCCCTCTCAGTTAAGAAATATTATCATTTAGAGGACTGACTCATTTCCCATTGGTGTTATCTGATATGGTTGAAATGAGTCGATCTATTTATGGAGGAGAAAACCGTTGAGTTTTGGTTTGATTAGAAAGTGATAACAGCAACTAATCTGTAAACGATCGCTTCTGTTTCATGTGGCGTGCATCTTATGGAGTGCAGTTGGTGTCAACTGATCTAGCTTTCATTTTTCAGGATAAGTGATAAGAATCCTGATGTGTGTTTGATTTGCTGTTACAACTTCTGTTTATATTTGAATTTCAGTTTGAGTCCTCTGCACAAAGTGACCAAATTAGCAATAAATGTGACAGGATGACAGAGCTTCTATCTAGGGCAAGCGTCTGTAAGCTTTACAATCCAAAGAGACATTTTCGCCCCGAGTCCAGCTAAATAAAACTCTTTAAGAGCCGCTAATATTCCAAGACAACATATTTTTGACAAATATCTTCTATAAGAAATTTGTCGTCATTTTTAAAGAACCTCTGTTTTATTTCCATTTTTAGGTTGTAAAATACAGAAAATCATATTTTATTTTTTTGCAAAATCAGATTGGATACACTTTCCACTGTGGGATGTTTATCCGTGGAAAATGACGTTTAATTTTTTTAAAAAAAACATGCCGTTTCCAACAAAACAACAATAAAAAAAAGTAATCTAAAAAATACATCACTGGTACTTTTAGGTTCATTCGGGTGTGCAAATTCAATGCAATTGTTCCATGAAAAAAAGTAAAACTTTTGTTATTACATCTAATATATCTAACATTATATGTTTAGTCATATTTTTTTGCCAAAGTGGTCAAGAACCATTGTGGAAGGTCCAGAGCCACTCGTTGCAGATCCCTGATCTAGGGTTACTAAAGCTGGGCTTACGCTGTACGATTTTTTAAAATTTTTTTCCCTTTTTGGTCCGATTCTTCAGTCGTGCGATCCTGCTGTTAAAGCAGAGCTACGAGCCGATTTCCCCCCACCTTGTCTACTGCGCATGTGCAAACAAGGGGATTCTTCTTCTTCTTCTTCTTCTTCTTCTTCTTCTTCTTCTTCTTCTTCTTCTGAGCTGAAAACATTGGAGTGGAGAGAAGCATAGTGGCTGTAGGTGTGACATGGAGTTAAACTACGGAGGAGCAACTCGTAGAATTGCTAAGACAGCGCGTTTCGTTCTAGTTAGCCTCACTGAGCATTGAAACTTCTGTCTATTTCTTCTTCTACTGTTTACATTTGCCTTCCGGATAGACGAGTCTGACAAGCGCCATCTCTCTATGGGGATGAGTCCGACATTTGTTTTTCGGACGTACAGTGTGAGCAGTCAGATCGCATCAGAGCGTCAGGCCATTCAGTGTAAGAACAGAAATCATGAGCTGTGAACTTGGCTCCAGCAAATTATCCTGTCATGATTTTAGAAAAAGCATTCATCAAAATCAACAAGATGTGTCTGAAAGTCCATCTTAACAAGTTCTTCTTGGGATTAAGGCGGCAGGTCGTTGCCTGGAACACATAGAAAAAGAAGAAAATAGATGACTGTCATACAAGTGTCTTTAGGAGGATTTTCCAGCTGATTAAACCCTCCACTCATGGACAAACTCACCATATATTCCCGCCTTATACCGATCGTCAGACACGGTGGTGGAGGCATGATGGTTTGGCCTTGATTTCCAGCAGCAAAACCAGGATGCCTTGAAGTCCATCTGACCAGCTTCCCTGTCCCTCCTGAGGGAAAACGCTCCTCCTCAGTAAACACGGCCATGTTTTGTCGTCTGAGCAGAGCACCCTCTTCCACATTTCCCTTGTGTCTCCCACATGGCTCGTAGCGAACTCCAAACAGGACTTCTTGTGGTTTTCTGTCTAAATAGCTTTCTTTTTGCCACTCTTCCATGAATGCCAGACTTGTGGAAAGCATGGATGACAGTTGTCCTGTTGACAGATTCATGTACGTGAGCTGTGGATCTGTGGAGCTCCTCTTGGCCCCTTCTCTGATGGATGCTGACCTTACCTGGCCAGTCAGTGTTAGCATCTTGGTTCGTAGTTGTAGCATCTGCTCTCTCTTGCAGACAAAGCTGGCAGTTGTTAAACGGCTCCCCCGGGTGGTCAAGTTGGAAGTACTGCATAACTAGAAGGGAGCTCTCAGGTTCCAAGCTAATGGAGGCACAACGGGGGGAGCTGTGGGTAGAAGAGCTGAAGTGATGGAAAAGCATGTTCTGCTCATTAGCTTTTTTAACGATCCCTTCAGCTGCACCATTAGGTGACCGCTGAAGGTTAGCGGAAGCACTACATGATATGGTATGACCATATATATTATAATCATGCACTACTGTGTACAAAATGTGAAAGATGTTTATTTTTTGTGTAATGGTTGTAAAAACTCAGAACTGAAGCTCAGATCAACCTTAAAGAAGAGAAGGAAAAATGAGTGTACCATCTAACGTTTAGCTGACACAGATGTTGATGAATTTCTTTGACACTTTGACCCATCATGGCTGTATCTGAAGTTTACGTTGGTTGTGTTCTGTTACTGGATAACTACACAGACGGTATTGTCTTCCCATTGAATGTAACAGAGGACAGAACCATGGGACCTGTGACCCCCAGGGAGAAGCTCTATGTCGTCAAAGTAAGTGTATTTCTCACATGATCTGAAGAATTTAACTGTCAGCATACAGCATCATTGCATATTCTCCCTATGAGCAGGGCCTGGTACGCTTTGTTGCTCCTCTGGGACTGGTCTACTTTGCTGAGTACTTCATCAACCAAGGCTTGGTAAGCTCTTTAGTGACCTCTGGCCTCACACCCATCTCACTGCACATTTTCTGGAAGATGTTAGAGATCATAAGATGCTACTATGATTGCGCATACATTTTTAACAACAAAATTACTGTAAACATTTTTATTGAGGTCAAGAATAATTCAGACTTTTTTTTAATTGCATTTTTTAGATGGAACTCTTGTTTTTTCACAACTTTTTCCTATCGCATGCAGCGCAGTATCGCTGGTTAGTAAACTGTCTTTTTCATTTTACGCCATCATTTTATTCACTTTGAAGGTTCAGCTGGTTCATTATTTGTCTGTGTGCTCAGGTACCAGACCATATATCAGTTTGGCGTTTTGGTGTCCCGATCCTCACTGTGTTGCATAAAGTTCAGGCGAGTATGGATCTTCTCTTTGCTGCAGGTGAGAATGGTTCAAACAGAAATCTAGAGGTCCAGACACAGTCCCTCACCGCTGCAACATGAACTGTAGGTGTTGGTGGCTGAAGATCTATCCATTACAGCAGTGTTTCAATTCAATTCAATTTTATTTATACAGCGGCAATTCATGAAACATATCATCTCAAGGCACGTCACAAAGTCAAATTCAATCATATTATACAGATTGGTCAAAAATTTCCTATATAAGGGAACCAGTTGATTGCATCAAAGTCCCGACAAGCAGCATTCACTCCTGGGGAACCGTAGAGCCACAAGGAGAGTCGTCTGCATTGTCCATGGCTTTGCAGCAATCCCTCATACTGAGCAAGCATGAAGCGACAGTGGGAAGAAAAACTCCCCATTAACGGGAAGGAAAACCTCCGGCAGAACCGGGCTCAGTATGAACGGTCATCTGCCTCGACCGACTGGTGATAGGCACCAGCACCCCATACAACCCCACAAGGGATAGACGGGTTAGAAAATGGATGGATGGATATCTAAAGAAATAGAAAGGCAGGTTTCAGACCCCTGTACTAGGCTTGGGAGTGTGTGAAGGTATACCAAGGCTTCAGAACGTTCTCATTTCAGAAGTGCTTAATAGTCTGCTTCACCACTCCCACAGTTGAAAGTTGCTTAATGAGATGCTAGAGGAAGCGATGGAGTGCCCAGAGTCAAGCATAGAGCAGCACGTCCCCTCTTCTATCTGTTGGGAAGCACTGCCAGTCAGCTGGCTAAAAGAAAGCTACTGCACAAAAACATTGAACACTGAGCTGTATTAAAATTGGAATGTTGGACTTCTGACTGCAGGCTGGGTACCTGAGCAGATAGCCTGACTAAATAACCAACTAATATCAGATCTATAAAGAGACGAATGGATAAGAAAGATACTATTCTTCATGCAATGCTTTTGCCAGGGGCCAAACTTACAGTAATAACTGTTATACATAGCATGAATATAATTATAATAATCCATTAAGATATTTCATATTATTTCAGCAGAAAGACTAATAATTGCTTTTCTATTTTAAATAAAGCATCTTAGATCAAACTACTCCTCTGAAATATGTTGTAAAGTGTTGTTCAAAGTACAAATGAGTTATCTTAGCTGGTATTTTCAAATGTTGGTAGAACTAAAGATTTGAACTTGCTGCTAAAACACCAACACAGCAGATGAGGCTGACAACCATTTTCAAGGGTGCAGTGAATGCAGCATGCTTGTACAATTATGCTGCATTCACTGCACCCTTGAAGTTGAGGATGGGAAGGAGAGGTTTTCCTCTAATGCTCACTTTTACTCTTTACTCCCATAATGGGGTTCGTTTGCAGCTCAATCATGATAGAGAATCCAGTTTTGACACACTAGTTAAACGAGATCTGAACTGTAGGGTTAAACCTGTAACGCTGTTTAAGAACTTATTTTAAATATGCGTGGCCCAAGTGCTTGCTGTTCTGCTGTTTGACTTTGTGTTTTGCAAAGACTGCATTTAAAAGCTGTTTAGTCCCTCTGCTCCTCTCTACCTGCCACAGGTGGTGAATGCAGTCTTCCTCCTGTTTGCTGTGCGCTTCCAGTTTCTGCCCAGCGCCTGGATTGTCTTTGCTATTATTCTCTATGAGGGTCTGCTTGGTGGAGCGGCCTATGTAAACACCTTCTACTTCATCAGCAAGGAGGTAAAGTCATCTGTCTGTCAGATTTTCTTATTTCAGAGTACAAAGAATACAAGATGGCTGTCGGTGTGAAACACAACGGAAAGACCACTTTTTTTTCTGCTTTGAATCTACTATTTTAGTAACGTGTATTTATATATACAGATGTGGACAAATCTGTTGGCTTTCTTGGTGAAGATGGGTAAACGAAACTTCAAATAAATTTGTTGTTTATTACAGAAGCATAATCTGACAAAAACGGTTTAACAAATCAATGAGAAGATTTAATTAGTCAGGGAAAATGACAGTAAGAATTCATTTTTCATAAGAAAATGACCTCTGGCACAACTGTAGAGGCATAAATATGACGTGAGCCAGAAGCCCATTTCCACATTCATCTTGGCACCCTGCATTGTGATTGGGATGGGAAGGAGGACATACACATTTCCAAAGCTAGCTGTAGCAAATCTTCAGGTCACCATATCTACATGCCAACTGTTTGAGAATGATGCCAGGTAAATGTCTTTTCTGTTGTACCGGCACATGTGTTAACATAGGGGTTGCTAAATTCTATGAAACTAAGATTGAGCTTTTCGTCAACAAACACTCCAGATGGGATTGGCTCCTCCTTAAACAGCTCCTCCTTAAACAGCTCCTCATACTCACTGGTAGGTAGGGAGGAGGAGCTGTGATGCTGTGGGCCTGTTGCTCTACCAAAGTCCACGGTATCTTGAACTCTCTGAGATACTAGAAGAATTTGAATGAAAATCTGGTGAACTCTACTAGTAGCCTCGTGAGACCATCCTGATCTCGCGAGCTTTCAAGGTTTCACTCGCAGATCAGTCTGGATACTCTCTGTTAAAGAAAATTTGGAGCAGTTCACCAAACGAACGTCCAATCAGCGTTGGCTTTGAGGCGGGTTGAGGTGTGACGCAACGAGAAGTGCGACAGTTCAGTCTAAAGAACATGGCGGCTTCAGCCGATGAAACTAGCGTTAGCGTGGCTATCGAGCAAGTTTTATCGGAATTACAGAGTATTTCTTTGCTGAGCTAACGAGCCTTTACCTGCAGCAGCAAGAGTAGCTTGGCTTGTGGTTGTGTTTTCGTCGTCGCTCTGTTACGAGTGACGACGAAGCATGTTGACGAGTACGTCATATGCTTCGTTGATCTGATTGGTTTATTTGGCCCGTCTATCACCAACATAGGCCAATCAGCTAACCAGTATTTTCGCCCCTTCCCAAAATTACTTCAACGGAAGGTTTCCAGATGGATATGCGAAGCAAATCTATCTGGTGTATATCGTGCATTTTTATGAAATGTTTAATTTGAGATCATTCTTTTGCATCAAAAGAAGCATTTATATGAAGGCTGTGCATTTCATACCCATCTTTAGCAGGGTTGGTAAAACATTTGATTGCATCTGTGCATACACACACCTCTGACGTGTTTCCTGATGGATGCTTTTTTTTTTTTCCTGCAGACTGAAAGCAGATACAGAGAGTTCGCCATGGCAACTGCCAGTGTGGGCGACAGTCTGGGAATAGCTGTGGCTGGACTTGTAGCGTTTCCCGTACATAAATACTTCTGCTCGCTGTGACGAAGCTCGCACCCTGACCAGCAGGATGAATAAGCAACACGGTGGAAGATTCCATAAAAAACATTTCCTCTAAAACAATTACTTAATGTAACCCATTCATACAAATCCTCCACTCTGTACACAGAATTCATCTTGGATTCATCAATACCTGAGAAGGAAACATTTGACACCCAAATCAGTAGCAGTGGTTCCCAAACATCTCAGCTCCCGCCCCATAAACTAAGAGTGAAATAGGCTCAGCATCCAGACTGACGGTTGAGTGAAGAAGCATTTCTTCTGCGTCAGTTAAAGAGTAGCAACACAATCAACAGCCAGTATATCAGCTTAGATCTGCCTTTATCCATTTGTAAATACTGATTTTTTTTTTTTATCTCTACTGACATTTATAGCAGAAAGATGCTTTACTTTGATCGTTTTCATTTAGTTCAATGTTTTAAGATGATCTCCAGATCCCACACTTTATGATTCATGGCTCCAGATGGGATACTGACGGCAACTTAGGGAACCACTGCTTTATACTGTCTAACTCATAAGACACATTCCTGGGAAATAAGAGCTTAGCCTTAGCTGTTTCATCAGAATCTGCTTCATGTCATCCGGTGTCAGTCAACCGATCAGAAACATCATCTAAAAATCATCATGAGGCAAAGAGCTGTCCTGAAGAGAACTCAGGGTACTGTAAACTGGAACATTCATTGAAATGGATTTTAATTAATGTGATCATCTTAAATATCTTTATATTTAACTGCTACCGCTGGACTTGGTAGTGGAGGGCCACTGGGCCCTCTGACCACCGCCAGCAGACAAAGCTGGTGAAGTGCCTTGCCCAGAGACACGACGGCTGAGACGGTCGGAGCAGGGGTTTGAACCAGCAACCCACTGGTTACAGGGCAAACTCCTTGCTCCGGAGCCTCTGTCAAACATATATTTGATCTGCTGCAGCTGTACTGACCTGTGGATCAGCAGATAGTTAGAGATGTCAGATATGCACGGGTATACTGATGAGGATCTCTATTCCTGTTGTAAAAGATTCTGTAGTGAAAAACGATGCGCATGAAAAACCTTTTATTGTCCCCATTTTTTAATGTGGGAAATTAAAAAAGGGATTTACACTGAACAGTCAGGAAGTCATGCTGGAAGCTCGTCATTAGATCAGTTTTACAGTGCCTTTAATGGGTTTTAATCAGGGTTTTGTTTAAAGAAATCTGCCTTTATAACCATGCTTAGTTTCTACTAAATTCTTCATGAAGTCTTTTATTGCCGCATTATTCATTGTTATATATTTTCTTTTCTTAAACAAATCGCAGTCTTTTGTCAAAACATTTGGGAACTTTTGTATGTGTGGTGTGACCATCTGTGGTCTGATTGGAAGAATGAACCTACCAAACTATGACATACTGTTGTGCTTGTTGTTCTTTTTTAATTCAGGGTACTAATAAAGCAGAGAATTAAAGGGAGTGGCTAATAAACATTCCGATCATTCATTGTGAATGGCAAGTGTAGAAAGTTTATGTGGGTTAGTTTTAGTTAACTAGAAAGCACCATATTCAGGGGTCTGATTTATGAAGCCTACATACTCATAAGACAGTGACTATATCTTGCTTACGTCACTTTCCACACAAAGGTAGCGATCATCTATAAAGAAAATCTTGGTGTCAGAATGTGCGGTCCCTCACGCACTCTCTGGCTCGTTTTGGAGACGGGGGACACAGGCCACACAGATGGTCAAGTGGTGAATTGCAGCCAGATGGCATCATTGTTCCTCTTAGTCTTTCAATTTCACTCCATATCAGACTTTAATCAGAGATCGACTTTCTCATAAGCATTCCAAAGCACAGTGTTGTTCATGCTTGCGCTGATGAGCCATAGCTGTACATAAGGACCCTTCAAATGCATGACAGTGCATCTCTCCTGGCCTCCTTCCTCCTCAGAATGATGGAGTCACACATGAAGATGTCAGGCGACGTTTAAGACAGCAGTAAGATGAACTTTTAACAAGTTATTTTAATGTAGACCACATCTGTGCTTTTATCTCTGATTTACACATTTGTTTAAGGCTTTTCTGGGACATTCTTCATACTTTGCTCTTTTCTCTGTGGCTACCATTGGTAACCATAAAGTAACAATCAGCTGACTCATTTAAATACACATTAACATTCACGAGGTGCTTTGCCTTGACCATATATGGTTGGATCTGGGCATGTAGAGAGCAGAACCTGGTACCAAACGATCAGGTCTTACCGGCTTTTATAAATCAGGATTTTTTTCGACGTATGCCATTCTGGGTTTTTGGGCGTTGTATCACCTTTAATGTAGATCCTGTGCTTTATAAATGAGACGCTTGACCTTTAATGAGTCCAAATCTCATGTTTTTTTTTTTTTGTTTGTTTAGTGATGAGCATACAAATTGTTTATTACTGACAAGAAAACTGTAAAACAAATGTTCTTTATGCTAATAAACTTTTTTTGCCCTCTGTTTTTTTGAGGAAAATGGCGTCTCCAAAATGAAATGATGTGCACATTCCTACTGACATGGAGCTACCAGATTAAGATGCCATAGCTGACATGTCTAATTTTTGTCATGAGTTTATTTATGTTAGGCTTGTGTTTTTCTTGATTCTGAGTTATGTATGAATAAAGAATGTTTTAATTTTCTTGGGCCTGTTTTTGTGTTTTTTTTTTTTTTTTTGTATTATAAAAAACTATTCTATGATGAAAGACTCCCAAAGGCACTGATAAAACCATCTATACGGAGTTCATTTAATCTGAAAAACTTCTAAAATTGAAATTGAATTGTAAAAGGTGTTTCTTTTATTATATTAGATTGTTCACCGCAGAGACAAAGGTTTATGGGAAGGGCACACTTGAACTTGGAGATTATCACCCAACAATAAACTTGAACACAAATCTGTCCACGGTCACTTGGGTCACTGCTGGATTTTTAAGTCAGGTCCAAGTTCATTATCTGTTTGTTTGTTTTTTATTATTTATTTTCTCCTCCTGCCTGAAATTATTCTTTTGTAAATAAATGAATAAATGTTAATTTGCTGTGCCATTCTCTTCTTTCTTGTCATGGTTGTAACTCTTCTTGAATGGCATTTGCAGCTGCATATCTAGCTGCCAGGAATGTCACTTGGGTATGAATTAATTTAATTGGAATGGTACAAAACTCTGACTGACAACAGGTGCAGAGAGCTGTGCACCAAGGAGAATCTTTAAAGGAATCTTCGGTTGTTCCTTACACCGTCCCCCAGCAAACAAAAACAAAACTGCTAAACTGGGTGAAGTAGAACGTTCGGCGACCTGGAGGGAGGTAAGGTGTGAAGTGCCTCCTTCAGATTTAAAGAGACAGCACCAAAATAAGTTGCTCTCAGACACACCTCAAAATAGTGGGGAAAGAGGGAACGTGGTGGTAAATTAACGAGGATTTCAGACCAAAGCATTGTAGTTCCACTTTATATAAACCACAACTGGGTGATTTTTATGTGAAAACGAAGAACTGAAAATTATTTGTCCCCTTTATGTATCCAATTAAAGACCGATATGAAGTCACATATAAGCCAAAGGCATCAGGATGTTCATACACACTCATTAGTCCCATGACTGATGGTCTTGAAACATAACATTACGAGGCCTACACACAAAAAATGGAATGAGGATGCAAAAAATCAAATGTCAGACACATTTTATGGAAATGTCGTCTGCATTGTCCGTGGCTTTGCTGCAATCCCTCATACTGAGCAAGCATGAAACGACAGTGGAAAGAAAAACTCCCCATTAACGGGAAGGGAAACCTCCAGCAGAACCGGGCTCAGTATGAACGGTCATCTGCCTCGACCGACTGGGGTTACAGAAGACAGAGCAGAGAGACGATAAGAGAGACAAAAAAGCACAGAAGCACACATTGACTAGTTGGCACTGACTACATGCTTCTCATTGATTCACAGTGTGCTGTGTGAAATGTTAAGAACAATACCCTAAACCAGGGGTTCCCAAACTTTTCAGTCTGTGACCCCCACAATAATGGTGCCAGAGACTGGTTACCCCATTTTAGCAGGTGGGATTTTACAAACCTTTTCAAAAAGGTGCAGGCTTCCCCCTGCTTCAAGATGAGGAATGTTGAGCATCTTGTAAAGTTATACGTAATGTATCAGTTTCACAAATAAGGAAATACTAAATCTGTTTAGCATTTCAGCATCAAATTAGTCAGTCCTGGGGGAACCCCCCAAGACTGTCTTCCCACTTTGGGAACCCCGGCCCTAAACAAGCCTGCATTGTGGAGCATTGGCTGTCTGGTACAAGACAAGTACCACTGGTGGTACTCAAGCCGCCTTTAGTGGTTCTTAAGAGTGCATTTATTATTTGCAGAGTAAATACTAACTTTGGTAGCAGTGTGGTGTATTATATAATATTATATATAATGTGGGGAAAAAAAAAAAAAAAATATATATATATATATATATATATATATATATATATATATATATATATATATATATATATATATATATATAGTGTGTGTATTAGATAATTTCATCTTTACGTGTTTTGATTTAGCTCGCTAGAAATTTAGACCGAGCAATGCGCGTCACCCGCACCGGAAGTTACGGTGGGGTGGACTGGTTGGCGTTGGTGAAGACGATACCGGGGAAGGAGAGGAGTGGAGCCGGTGAGCGGACGGCGAAAGGATCCACCATCCTCTGAGATTAAAGGTTGATGGTAGCTTTTCAAACGTCTAAAACACGGTAATTACGTTGTTTAAGTCCTATCTATTCAGCGGCGATATGTGCTCCGTCTGTGTGTGTCGCGTTAGCGGTAGTGTCTTGCTAGCTAAATTAGCCAAGGGGAGCTAACCAGCGTTTACGCCGAATGTAAAGTTAACCAGGTGCTAATGCTGCTAACTGGCAGCCTTTAAGTCGCCTCATATTGACATGATTCATTTATACAGCGGGTCATCGAATATGGGTAGGTGTTCGGAATGCGCTGTCAGACTTTTGTCCTGCCATTGGGACAAACACCTGAACAAAATGGTTGGCTTAGTTCTCAAAGAATCAGTTGTTCTCTGACGTATTGGTGGTGATGTAAGCTAACATGCTAGTGGCTAGCATAGCTGCGCCCCTAGGCCTCACATTCCACAAGAAATAACCCCGCTTTTCTGAGCTTTTTGGTCCGTTTCACGTTAAAGACTTTGTTTCACGTTATTTTTAGCAATCAGTTAAACTTCCTTTAAACCTTACCACACAGCAAACACAGCGCTGGTGGTTTTGAACCGTTAAGCTGTTTGTTTTCGATCTAAATAAACTGCATTGTTGTTTTTTTCCCCTCAGCGTTTTCCACTGAATTCCGTGACTGAAGCAGATCCCCGGCGTCTTCCCCTGCTGGATATCGGCTCGGCTGCTTGGGGGTGGAGGAGCCCAGTACGGCAGGACCCCGGGGTGTAAAAAGCGGAAAGTGTGAGCAGCTCTCTATGTGTGTGACAATGGGGGACATCAGTGACCTGGACCGACAGATAGAGCAGCTCCGACGCTGTGAGCTCATCAAGGAAAACGAAGTCAAAGCGTTGTGCGCCAAGGCCAGGTGAGCCATGCTTTTCTTTATTGGAAATAACTCTGAAGGTATTGATAGTCCTGATGAAGGAGGACATCTCAGGAAATGATGCTAAATCTTCATTGGTTTGAAGCGTTCAAACTCTCAGCAGCAAGGAAACACATGGGGCATTTCACTTATATCCTCAGTTGGGTATTTGAGAGGGACTGCACAATTTTAGGGTCATGTGCCGTAAAGTAGGAGAATGTTGTGATAACAATTTAAAATAAAGTATTTTTTTTGTCATTGCTATTGGACATTACAATGAAAGTTGTTTTCTCCATTTAACCAGTCTGTTAGGGAGCAGCGGGCAGCTTTCACAGCGCCCGGGGAGCATTGTGGGGCCAAGGGCCCAGAGTGGCCCTCTCCCTGCTTCAACTGCTCTAACCAGCAGGCCGCCACTCCCCTCCTACAACTTGTTATACAAGGATTCAGAAGTGTCACTCTTTCTGCCCCTGGTTTATAACAAACACCGCTTCCTTATGTGGCATCTTTACAGCTGTCTGTTTAGCAGCTTAACACATCTTTACTTAAAAAAACAAAACAAAAAAAAAAACATTTTAGGCTGCATTAAATCTAGGGTCAGCGATTTTTTTATTTATTTTTTTTCTTTTTTTTTCTTATTCTTCTTCTTTTCCAGAAGTTACCCCAAGTCCCTTTTTGGATAACCGTGCATGCGTTATACCGTCTTACCTTGCTCTTCCGCTCCTCAGGGGAATCGTGTGGAAAAAAATCCCCCAGATCCACTCTGGTCTTATTTCTTTCTACTGAGACCTTCTTCTCATAAAAACGAACGTGCGTTGCTTCTTGCAACTCTCAGCCCTGTTCAAGGTATACGGTGAGGGCAGCAGAGATACAATAAATGGCTAACCGCTAAGCTAACCGGATGCATAAACATTAGAAGTGTGCATGCACAGCCAGCAAGCAGAGACTAGGAAGGAAAGAGCACGGACAGAATGATGGCAGGTGGGACAGCCAATAGATAAGGTGATACCCCCGGAACATGAGGGACAGAGGTGGGTCAGGGCACCTCTGACCAATCGCTGAAGAGCAGGGATTGGTCAGAGTTTTTTTTTTTTTTTTTTTTTTTTTTTTTTTTTTTTTTTTTTTTTTACCTTTTTGAATACTTGATGTATTAACTACTTTCAGGATGGATGGACGGTTTTCACCCAGTATAAAAAGTGTTTCTGAACAGGATTACCAACTATAGCTTTAAGAAAAGTGTCGTTACACATGTCACAGGCATAGAGGGCCTAAATAAATGCTGCTTAAATAATTAGATACATCTTACAGCAGTCCTGCCTCGTCTCTGCAATATTGTGTATGGTAATGTAATAAAAATAAACTTGCAATATGTTGTACAGACTTATATGTAAATACACGTTTTATCTTTAAAAATCAATTATATCATAGATTACCTTTTTGACAAACGTGTCTCAGTATATATTTTTAGCACTGATATTCATTACTTATAGATGCTGTATAGGAAAGGCAGTTTTTCAACAAACAGGTGTATAAATGTCTGATTTTACACTTTGGCTCTGTGTCTTTAAATATGTGAGCCTCAGTCACCAGGTATAGTTGTTAAAGGAAACTGTGGTCCTTATCAGTTACATTTAGTTTTGCAACATTGCTGCAAACGTTACACAGCAATAAGATTCAGCTACATAAATTATGCATTTATTAAAGTTGTCAGAATTGACTAGAAATGTAGTTCAAACAGAAAATTCAGAAATCAATATGGCTTAGGTTGGGAGTGCAATTAGTGAACATCAGCATCAAGTAAAGACTATTAAGTCAGTGAAGAATCTAAAAATATAGTAGTTACTAATGTGCCTTTATACTTGAAGGGGATATTTGGCTCTGTAGTGTTCTCCTTTTTTAATAAGTAATAGTTGGAGGGCTCATCAGAATGTTTCCTTTGTACTGTGTATATGTAAAACCCTGAGATGAATCAGTCAACATCTATACAGCGCCATGTGCAAATGGTGGAAAGGGACGTCTTCCTCCGTTGGATTTCAGCATCTGTTCTATTCACTTTTATTTATATAGCACCAATTCACAGCACAAGGCACTTTACAAAGTCAAATTCAATCAAATTCATCCAGATTGGTCAAAAAGTTTCCAATATAAGAAAACCCAGTAGATTGCATCAAGTTTTGACAAGTAGCATTCACTCCTCCTGAAAGAGAGTAGAGCATTTATTTAGGCCCACTGGCCCTACGCTCATGCAGCAATCTCTCATACTGAGCAAGCATGCAGCGACAGTGGAGAGGAAAACTCCCCATTAAGGGGAAGGAAAACCTCCAGCAGAACCAGGCTCAGTATGAACGGTCATCTGCCTCGACCGACTGGGGGTTACAGAAGACAGAGCAGAGACACAGAAAGCACAGAAGCTCTTGTTGACCCAGGAGTACTTTCTATGTTAGATGGTAATAGTGGATGATCTGTCTTCCCTGGATGACGTCACAGCTAACAGAGCGCCAGACCAGGTGTACCTACTAAGAAGATAAAAGACAAGAGGGCAAAAATTTAAGTCTAGACTGTTATAGACTATAAACTGATTGTCAGTTAATCTATTTAATACATACTTTTGTATGTATATTGTGAAATGCCTGTTTTTCCTGTTCCTAAAGCTAAAACGGCAGCCTTCACTAACCATCCATGCACAGATTCTACCCCCCACATGTCCATGAGATACACATTTAGTTTCTGTCTCTGGGATTTGTGAAAGTGTGGAAAGGCATAGCCTCAGAGCTTTACTGAAGTCGTATCTATAGTTCACTGTTTAAAAATCCTCAGCATCTCAGTTCCTCTATGAGAGTGTAAGAGATAAAATGCTGTTCTTCTCTACATACTAGCTCCGCTGACCTTTGACCGGGCTGTCTGGGCTGTTAGCGGTGCACATGTTGCATCCTGACTGATGCTGGAGTTCACTAAGCTATGCAGCGCTGGTGATGGCTCCTAATCTGCCTAAATCTGTTCGTCACGGTTGGTTGAAGGCAGAGTAATGAAAGTTCAGCGTTAACAAGCACTAGATAAAGTTTAGCGTAGATCATTTCACAGGGACTTTTATTCATAGTCCATCACTTTATCAGTCCCAGCTAATTTACTGTCCCATCATGAACTGCTTACCATAAATTTGTTTTTATATCACCGCCAGCAGCAGCCGGCGTATCAATGATGTCATTACAAAGTATGTATAACGCAGTCACATTTGAATTCCTTTCTCTTTACATAAAAAGGATTTTAATCAGCTGAGTTTAGAGTAATGAAAGTGCTGTTGGTACAACCTGAGCTGCAGTAACCAAGCTCTCGCCTCCACTGATAACTGCTGATGTTTTCTGCATAAAGTTGATCCAGTTGCTGCTAACGGTCTCCGTTTCCAGAGCATTCACTTCAGAATCGAGCGGTTTAGTGACGCTGAGGAGAGCTGTGGTCAGTTGTTGGGTAAGAAGAGCATAACGGAACCAAATAATGTTACCGCCACGCAGGAACAGGCCCAGGTGAACCCGTTCATGCTCAGCTCTGGTTCAGAATGTCTGTACTATCCCAAATGGCAAATTCACAGGCGTCTGGTTCCAGAACATCCGTCATATTCATCCGGCGTATGCAGCAGGTTTTCTAACTGAATAGGCACAACTTTGAGAAGCTGCGGTTCTAATGTTTTATTGGCCTGAATCTTTTTTCAGAGAAATTCTGGTTGAAGAAAGCAACGTTCAAAGAGTAGACTCTCCCGTCACGGTGAGTATCATCCAACATCTGGTCGGCCGCTCGTTGGTGTTTGATGGGGAGTCTATAAGTGTTTCCTTGTTGCAGGTGTGCGGCGATATTCATGGACAGTTCTACGACCTGAAAGAGTTGTTCAGAGTAAGTTTCTTTGTTTTTACCCTCTGCTTATGACCGGTAGATGAACTTTTCCCAGCGGGGAGCTGTGTGTGAAGTCATGGGTGGCTGTAAAGGTGAGGATCTCCCACAGCAGCATTCTGGACACAGCCTCCAAAACCTGCATTAAATGATGCTCACATAGGTTTAGACCTGGAGCAGGTGACGTTGTTTGATTATTCTGCGTTTTATTCAACACTAACCTCAAAGTCACACGCTTGTCATATTCCGGTTCTGCTACATTTCTACTTGTTTCTTCAGATACTCGTCTTTTATGGACAGAAACGCGTTGAAAAGCTGCGTATCATTTTTAAAGATGAGCAACTACAGCGAGCCGCCCTGAAGGAGACCATCAGTGTTGTCTGTGAGCGCCCCTAAACCTGCTGACATCAGCACCTGTTGGGTCTCTGCTGTGGGAGCAGAGTGGGCCGTCAGCTCCTACGACAGAATCACTGTGGCCGAGTGTGAATAGAGCTGCAGAGGATGCTGTTATCATCCCAGCATGCAACTGGGATATTCCACACAGCTGTTTGAATGCAGGATGCAGTGATTAGTTGTCGTGTGTCAGGAAGGGACTTCCAGCCTATAATGTGCCGGCGTGGGAGTGAGAAGAACACCAAGATGCCGAAGGCGCAGCAGGCACCAACTTCACAGGTTGTCCCTTCCTAAATGAATCAGGTCGCTCAAGTCCTTTATTTTGGCCGCTCTTACTCTGCACCAGAAGCCCAGGTTTTTTCCCATGATAATCCCCAGTTCCTGCTTTCTGTACAGATTAAAGAAGATTGATTTATCTCAGTTCCAAGAACTACCTAGTAGGGGTGGGCGATATGAAGAAAATCTAATATCACCATATCTTTGGGCTATATCACAATATGTTCAAATAACCTTCAGAAACAAATGTTTTTAGCCACATAGTGCCTAAAGTTGCATTTGTATATCTCATATTAACGTGTCAATTATTTTTGTTTGAAAAATTGATTGCAAAATATTTACATGTTTTATAGCCATTTTTTTTTAACCACAGCTGCACATAGAAGCTTTTCACAAATGTCGTCACATTAAAGCTCTTTCATGATCAACACTGCACTTTAAAAAACAGAACGTCACAGCGGCCAAAAGGAACACTGAGGAAAAATCTGACACAAAATAAACCTGAATTAAAAGGTGCTATTTTGTGCTAAAGACTTAAAAATCTGTATGATAAAAATGTGACAATCCCAAAAACAAAAGCTTGTATTGTGACTATAAAATCAACTGACCAGTCGCAGCTACATATTCAGAGCTTTTCAGAAATATTTCCGTTGCTCTTTAGGTGCTGGGAAATTTTAAATAAACGTTATTTTCTGCCATATGGGATTTAGCAAAAGAAGACGCCAGTTTCTACAGTTTTACGGCTGGTTTAACTAAAGTTTCCTTTGGTGTGTTTGTTCTTGCTGTCTCGTCAACGTAAGTAAGCGCACGGCTTCGTTGAGCGCTTTCTGGTTTGGAGGAGGAGCGAGTGATGCGTTCACAGCATGTGGGAAAAACTAAACTCACAGTGAATTAAATACAGCGGCTCAATCTTGCCATGAAAATTTAGACTGGATGGTCGCGATGAAGTCATTTTAACCATGGAGTATATTCAATATATCGCCCACCGCTGCCACCGGGTAAAGTAGTTGAAAGCGGAGCCTGACTTGTCTGTCAGCATGGATGCTGCCTTCAGGGTCACTGGCTTCACGTGCCCTCTGGGGGGGTGTGGTGACTTTACAGCAGGGAACTGTGGGAAGGAATGGGAGCAGTGCAGCCTCCTGCTGCTCCACCAGTGCAGACTACGTCATGTGTGTTCACCTGGGCTGGTAAACCGCCACGTCTGAACAGACATCCACTTCATGGCTTTGTAATGGACAGCGCCTAATTACTGAGAGCCCCGTCTTTTTGTTTTTGCCCCTTTGAACGGAACAGGTGGGGGGTGACGTTCCGGAGACCAACTACCTCTTCATGGGGGACTTTGTGGACCGCGGTTTCTACAGCGTGGAGACGTTCCTCCTGCTGCTCGCTCTCAAGGTAAATCACCGCTTAGATAGGAGCTTTGAAGAGACCGAGGTGATTGTGTAAATGTTGATGTTTAAAAACTGTTGTTTTCATTTCACCTTGCAACCTTCCCTGTGCACGTTAGGTGCGTTATCCCGACAGAATAACCCTGATCCGAGGAAACCACGAGTCGCGGCAAATTACCCAGGTCTACGGCTTCTATGACGAGTGCCTCCGCAAGTACGGCTCAGTCACCGTGTGGAGATACTGCACAGAGATATTTGATTACTTGTCGCTGTCCGCCATCATCGATGGGAAGGTGAGCTGGAGTTACATGTTGGCATTTACGGCTTTGCTTCTGTTTCTAACACCGCTTTAATCGGAGCGCTTTCCGTCTGGTTCAGATCTTCTGCGTGCACGGCGGCTTGTCTCCCTCCATCCAGACACTGGACCAGATCAGAACCATTGATAGAAAACAGGAAGTGCCTCATGATGGGCCCATGTGTGACCTCCTGTGGTCAGACCCTGAAGGTATGTGCAGCTGTTTCCAGTCTTTGATTTTCACCATTGTGGACGTGAGCTAGTGGAAGCTAATAGCAGTGAATGGATCAGCTGGACTACAACAGTGAGCCATTCCATATGGGGTGGTCATGTGGTTAATTCTTTAATCTATTTTCCCTCAGATACCACAGGATGGGGGGTGAGTCCCAGAGGAGCTGGCTACCTGTTTGGGAGCGACGTGGTGGCTCAGTTCAACGCCGCCAACGACATCCACATGATATGCCGGGCCCACCAGCTGGTCATGGAGGGCTACAAGTGGCACTTCAATGAGACCGTCCTCACAGTGTGGTCGGCGCCCAACTACTGCTACAGGTGGGCCGCCTAGCTGGAGTCAGCCCAGCATCGTGCTGCTGGCTTCTCTTTGACTGGACAACCGCTGCTGCTGCTGCTAGCTTCAGATAATGCTTGGCTCTGTGGAGTAGTTTACCACAGATTTACCATTAAGTGCTACAGTAGATACTATTGATCTGCTTCTAGTCACTGTTGATGTCCACGCTTTGTAATGTAGCAGCAGACCCTGACCCAGGCTCACAGCTGTCCGCCTGAACAATCCAGTAGTAGAACTTTTACCTTGGCTCGCATGATTTCAGGAAAACATGAAATAAGGACCACAGCGGCACGAAAACAAAGCTACCGGCCGCATTTGAGGGTTTCAGTGTCTTCTCTAACGTTGGGAATGACGCGCAGTTTGTCTTTGGCACAGCTTTTTTTCTTTAACCTTTATTTATACAGGTGTTCACAGTGTGATACAAGATGTCATTTCTATGAGAGAAAAATAAACATAATAATAATAATAATAATAATAATAATAATAATAATAATAATAATAATGATACAAGTCATTAAAACATTCGACTCAAATAAGCTAATAAAACATTACTGGAGAACAAATGAAAGTTGCATAACATTACATTCATTTTAAAGTTAAATGACTTAGTTTATTTTTGATATTTCTATCAAAGTAGACTTGTTTTTTTTTTGTTTTTTTTTTACAGTAAATTTTTTTAAAAACCATCTTTGGACCTTGAAGCTTTTAACGTTGCTGAATGTTTAAAAAGATTTTAAACTATAGCTCAGTTTAAAAAAAGAGGAGCATATTATCATGTTTGCAGTCAGGCTTATTTATTTGCCAACATTCCCAGCTTCAGTATTAAAAATGAGCTAATTGTTAATTTCCAAATAGACTCCAGCGCTCTAGTCACACATTAAGGTTAAATAAAACATCATGTAGCTTCCCCCTGATCTCAGCCATTAATCTTAGTGATAAATTAACATTAAAATAAACCAAACAACTAAGCTATGTTTTGATAAACCAAGCAGATATTTCAGCTTTACAGCCACATTGTCGCCTAGAATCAATCTAAAAGTGAATTTTGTGTCAAAGAAAGTGTAATGTATGAAACTTTACCAAGTCTTCATTGGGCCAATACTGCATGGCGCTGTGGTCATGTGATCGGCCGTCTCTTTGCTCACCAAGGAAGTGACGCTATACTGCCCTCTGCTGCAGCCTCGGTGAACTACAGGTGGTTTAAACTGCCGCTGAAAGTGAAACTGAGACACAGCAATTTTTGCGTGGACAATTTTTCATGATCAACATTGTTGATAATGTCGACTAATCGTTGCAGCACTATTGTCTTAAAATAAATGTAAATTGTCACAGAGGAATCAGAGGGGATAGTTTCAGATCCTGCTGTAGAGTTGTCCTTGTTTACTGGGCAGAGTATGAAAGTTGTTCAAACCCCCCCTCCCCCCTCCCAAAAAAAAAAAAGTTCTGATCGCACAAATGGAGCAGTGAAGGACAGGAAGTCCGGAGAGCGAAGGTTGTAACTAGACTCTATGGCTCAATAATGATAGCCAGTTCACCGGAGAATCTAAATTAGAGTGGTGAAAAAGAGATTTTTACCCTGGTATGAACCTTAATGTGCCGTGATTTTAGAGAGGATGGGCTTAGTTTGCAGTCTCAGATTAGATGTGTTTACACATACTATATAATCTAATGCTAATCAAAGAATATTTGAATGATCAAAGCTCATTGGATTGATTTCGATTGACCAAACCATTCTTGTCTCCCCTGATGATCAGATGTGGAAATGTGGCAGCCATCTTGGAGCTGGACGAGCATTTACAGCGAGAGTTCATCATATTCGAAGCAGCACCACAAGAGACCAGAGGAATCCCTTCCAAGAAGCCAGTAGCCGACTATTTCCTGTAAAATGTTGGAACAGCCAGCCATGATGTGTCAAACTGTGGTACCATTTAACACCAAACTCCCTCCATCCTGCTGCTGGACCATTCTATCAGCTTGAACTCAAAGCAGTTGGACAGAGAAACCCGCCCGGTCCTGCAAAGCTCTCGCACAGCTTCAGCTTGAAGGGCTGGATTTTTGGCCGACTGCCCGAGCCTGACAGAGCAGTTGCAGTGAAAGGTGGAAGGGCGTGGCAAATACTGGGCCCATGACTGTTGTCACTTCTCAGCTATACCAGGGTCATTCTTAAAGCCTTCAGCCAACTGCCCCCCCCCCCCCCCCCCTCACTTTGTGTAGATACAACATCCTTCTTTTCAGCTCAACTCTTTTCTAGTGTTTTTCTTTTAATGACAAATATTGTCATTTAGTTTAAGAACCTTTTGGATGGAGCAATTCTTTTCTTTTCTTTTTTTTTTTCTTCTTTTTTTTGTAGGAGATTTTACAATTTTATCAGTTAAGGAATTCCTTCAGTAGATATAATGTCTTTGTATAAGTGTCGCTACCAGAAGGAAGTACACAATGGGCCTGTTCCATTTTTTTCTCTTGTTTTTGTCTGTCATCTGTTCCGCGCATTGATATCTAACATTCTCAGTGCTGCTCAGCACGTCACAAATAAACACCCCGTGTAACTAATTTGACAAAAGTCGCAATGTTTTCTATTTTTTTCCCCCCCTCCTTTTAATTCATTTTAATCTCTGGATTGCTCTAGCTCTGTCAATTTTGATATTGTGAAAATAAAGTTTTTGTATCAATACTGATCGGTTTGTGAAGCAGTGATTATTATTTTATTTGTATGAGTTGCATATAAACATTTATGGTGTTTCATTTTAAAGGGCCAGTCCAGTGAACACGATAGATTGCACACTTAGATGAACTTGTTTAGAAACCATAAATGGTTAATCCACATCATTCTTTACCAGGTTAAAGGATCTGGATGGTTGATCTCCACCTTGAAGTCCCCAGAGAGTGACAGGCCGTGGTTGCTGTGCACATGGTTTTGTCAACCTCTAAACCTTGAGTTAGTATTAAATGTGAATGAATGATTTTGTTGTATTTGTGTACAGAGGGCTCATGTGCTGGTTTGGGCCCCTGGCCTCATAAATAGTCTGGCTCAGCTCAGGCAGGCAGGAGAACCGGGGTTGCAGCTCTCTCGCCCGACAAGTTTCGCGGCTAGTTTTTCCAGCTCTGGTAAAAACTAGGTCCCACCTCTCATGGGGGTAGAACCGACACCGGTAGAGGAAGCGACACCCGGAAACCACAAGTCATCCTCACCCGAGGCTCTGGCTCGTCACGGCGTCTGCTGTCGGCTCTGATCCTTGCAGAAAGCGGCAGATAGGTAGGTCGCAGCCTGATCTCATATCTCGGTTTATTTACGGTCTGTTTACAACGCGTTCGCCCGTCACCGCGGAAGGATACATGACCGCAAAGGCGGGCTGTGTGTTGGAGGAAAGGCAGGAGGACCGTCATGCGGCTGAGAGTTATCCGCTAATGTAGATGACCCAGCTGGTAGTTCTGCTCGGACGTCTCTGGTTTGGTTCTGAGCAGATCGGCCGTGTCCAGCTGTCCATCAGCCAGACCCAGTGTTTGCTGTCATGGTTCCGTGATGTATTCCCAGAGAAACTCCCACCTTCTTCCCTGTTTTAATCTTTAAATGCAAACGTTGTTCAGAGCTGGAGCCGGGAACATCAGGCTCCCTGATCTTCTCCACGTGTTTCTGGGCATATTTGCTTCCAGTCTGAAGCTGGGATCCGGTTCGGTGAGAAAGAACCAGTTCCCTGCTTTTAACAAATAATCACTCAGCTCTGACCTAAACATGATCATTCCACAGGGATCAGAGCTTCCTTTGAAGGTTGGTTTGTGAAAACACAGACATGATGATTGAAGCAACCTAAAAACATGATGTGAGAACTCCCTGATGTTACCAGGAGGTTTCAGAGACAGCGCAGTGATCGAGCAGCATGGTGGGTCCATCAGTTCTGCTCGCTCCTTCAGTCTGGTTCCAGCCTCTGTCCTTAGTTCTGCTCCATTGTTTTCTTTTTACATGAACTCCTGAAAGCGTTTTGTTGCCTGGGCATTTCCTGCCTCACTGCTTACTAAGCAGTGCTTAATATCCACCGCAAAAAAATAAAAAAAAATAATTTAAATAAGCTGATTTAAAATTCTTGAAAAGAAGTGACTCAGAAAATGTTTAATGCGAATCTGTGTCCATGCTTAATGCATTAAACAATAGTTCCCAGGACGGACGTCCATGGGAATGTCTTGTCATGGTCATGTGTTTTCAATGGCTGTTCAGTCTGTTTAGAAATGTATAATCAGGGTTAATAAAAACCATTTATATGTTTTCTTTTATTTCTCTTAACTTTAAGCCAAGTTGAACTTTTTTCTAACAAAGGTCAACAAAGTCTAAACAGTAAAACAGGATGCATGGTGATTGGGTTTCATGCTGGTTTTCATCAGGAGTTGCATGGATGAGGTATTTGAGAGATATCAGGATTCTAACATAGCATTAAAATCCCCCTGTTTTTTTTTTTTGTTTTTTTTTTTTGTTTTTAACAAATCAGACTTTTAAAGAAAATGTTCAGTGTAGAATAATAAAAAAGTTCAGTTTTTAATCAAAACTTGTCCAGGCAAAATCAGTGAAATAGCCCTTTACTGAAATCAAATGGGATGCCAGCTCCTGTTGTGACCTATTGCAAAATCACTTGCATTCCTTGCACTGAATGAGTTTTTTTAACCCACAGTTTGGTACAAATAGCTGCTCCTTCACCTCAGATTTCCCATCAGCCATTGCTCATTATTGTTTGCCTATTTTTTTCCATTCAGTAAAAGTGTTTGTGTAAATGAACTGATAGTCTTTTTATTTTTCTTTAATCCATGTGTTTTTGCTGAATCATTCAAACTCGCTTGTCAGGTTTTATTACACGCTGTGAAATGCTTTTCTCATTAAACAGTCTTTCAACTTGCCACTGTTTATTTTAGCACAGCGAAAGTCTAGACCTGTTTTTGTTTTCCCAATATCCGACTTTATTCCTGAAGCGTGTGATGGGGATGATTTGTTCCATGTGCAGGGATGGACTCCCACGGTCATGTTGTGGAGCGGTTACGGAGCGCCTTCAGGTCAGGTATCACCTTACCTGAGGAGTTCCGCCGGACACAGCTCACCCAGCTGCTGTCCATGCTCAGAGACAACGAGGAGAGGATCATAAAAGCGCTGCACCAAGACCTGGCCAAGGTACATGACACACGTGTTACACAGAGCTGCACATGCACAGACGCATGACCACTTCTGGGTGGTTTCACTGAACACTGTTGCATAACTAAAGCCTGAGGGATTTACTGCCTTGCTGTCCTAATGGTGATGCAAGGGGAACATTTTTCACACCTGCCGCAGCCACCTGAATGCAGCAAAACGCCTGCTTAGTGAACATTTTTACTACTATTAATTGATATAAAATTTCATTGAGATTATTTCATTTTAATAAAATTTTATTTATATAACGCCAATTCATGCAACATGTCATCTCAAGGCACTTTACAAAGTCAAAATCAATCAGATTATACAGATTGGGTCAGATTACACAGATTGGTCAAAAAAAAATTTCCTATCTGAAGAAACCCAGTAGATTGCATCAAGTCTTGAAAAGCAGCATTCACTCCTCCTGAAGAAGCATAGAATCACAGGGAGAGTCGTCTGCATTGTCCACGTCTTTGCAGCAATCCCTCACACTGAGCAAGCATGAAGCGACAGTGGGAAGAAAAACTCCCCATTAACGGGAAGGAAAAACCTCCAGCAGAACCGGGCTCAGTATGAACGGTCATCTGCCTCGACCGACTGGGGGTTACAGAAGACAGAACAGAGACACAACAAGAGAGACAAAAAAGCACAGAAGCACACATTGATCCAGTATTCTGTTCTACATTAGATGGTAGTAGCGGGTGATCTGTCTTCTCTGGATGATGTCACAGTTAACAGAACTTCAGGCCAGGTGTACCTACTATGAAGAGAAAAGAGAGAGAGCAAAAAGTTAAAAGCTGAAATGACGACAAGCAATGCAAAACTGGAGAACAGTAGAACTCAGTAGAGTGAGAAAAGTAGACCCTGATGTCCTCCAGCAGCCTCAGCCTATAGCAGCATAACTATAGAGGTAGCTCAAGGTAACATGAGCCACTCTAACTATAAGCTTTGTCAAAAAGGAAAGTTTTAAGATTATTCTAAAAAGTTGAAAATAAAGCCTCATGGATGATGTAGTTGTGACAAGCTAACAAAAATATGCAATTTCTAATCAGATATGGTCAAAACACAGACTTTTAGGTGATCAAAACATAGGATATATTACTGATAATTTAATACCTTACCCATATATTACTGGTAATTTGTCTTTAATTACTTACCCATGAAGAGCTGTGTACTTTGCAGCATCTGTTAAATTTGTGCTTTAAAAAAAACGCCCGTAAACCGCGCCTCTTTTGTTACACAGCCAGTTTGTTTCCTCCTTAAGGTGACCAGATTTGATTTCTCTAATGAAAACTGGGGACTCCTCTGATTTTAAGTACAGAATATCTGCCTGGGGGTTGGTTTGTTTTGTCTGAACTGCAACGCCGACGCCACTGTCCTCTACTATGTCAGGACAGTGGCAGGACCGGGTAAATACCTCTTGTTGCGCTAAACTTTTTTACTCCATCACGATACACTGAAATAGGGGACACTTCCAGGGATATGTCATCCAAAACAGGGACTGTCCCTGGAAAACAGGGACTGTCCCTGGAAATCAGCGACATCTGGTCACCCTACTGGAGAGGCAGAGTGATATTATACATTTGGGAAGAATATGTAATGCTTCTTATATGTGCACAAAGACACACACAGACACGTAAATTCACGGTATGCCTTATAATCCGGCGTGCTTTATAGTCCGAAAAATGCGGTATACTATTGAGGTAGTCTTAAAAGTAGACAGGGTGTCTGCCTCACGGACCAAATCTGGGAGTTGGTTCCACAGGAGAGGAGCCTGATAGCTAAAGGATCTGCCTCCCATTCTACTTTTAGAGACTCTAGGAACCAGCAGCAGACCTGCAGTCTGAGAGCGAAGTGCTCTGTTAGGAACATACGGGGTAATCAGAGCTCTGATATATGATGGAGCTTGATTATTAAGGGCTTTATACGTTAGAAGAAGAATTTTAAATTCTATTCTTGATTTAACAGGAAGCCAATGAAGGGAAGCTAAAATTGGAGAAATATGATCCCTCTTGTTGATTTTCACCAGAACTCTTGCTGCAGCATTTTTAATCAGCTGAAGACTTCGAACTGCATTTTGTGGACTTCCTGATAGTAAAGAATTACAATAGTCCAGCCTTGAAGTAACAAATGCATGTACTAGTTTTTCAGCATCACCCCTGGACAGAATGTTTCTAATTTTGGCGATATTCCGGAGGTGAAAAAAGGAAACTCTGGAAACCTGTTTAATATGGGATTTAAATTACATGCTTGTGATCAGCATAACAGTGGAAATTAATCCCATGCTGTCTGATAATTTTGCCAATCGGAAGCATATATATAGTAAATAGAATTGGTCCAAGGACTGAACCCTGTGGTACTCCACAAGTGACCCTAGAGTTTGAGGAAGATTTATTATTAACATGAACAAACTGGAATCTGTCCTGACAGATAAGATTTAAACGAGCCTAATGCTTTTCCCCTTAATCCCTACAGTATGCTCAAGTCTTTGTAGGAGAATATTGTGATCAACTGTATCAAATGCAGCACTGAGATCTAACAGGACAAGTATAGACACAAGTCCATTATCTGAGGCCATGAGAATATCATTAGTGACCTTCACCAGAGCTGTTTCAGTGCTATGATGAGCTCTGAAGCCTGACTGAAACTCCTCAAGTAGGTCCTTACTTTGTAAATGTTCACAAAGTTGATTAGCAACTACTTTCTCAAGAATTTTAGATAAGAAAAGAAGATTAGATATAGGTCTGTACTTTACTAACTCATCTTGATCAAGAGAAGATTTCTTAAGTTTTTATTTATGGTGGGAAACAGGTGGACTCAAGTGGTTTCTGCTGAAGTTGACATGTTCTTTGCGCTGCTGCTCCTGAATTTCAGCCAAAATTTGAGAGCGCCCTCTCTGAGGTGGACATCGTGATCAATGAGCTTCATCATGCCATCTCCAACATCACCAGCTGGATGCAGCCAGAGCATGTGGCCAAAAACCTGGTGAGTCGATCTGGCATCTGTTAAACTGAGCAGTGCTGTCAGTGTTGGTTATTTGAGCACAGAAAGCCGTTACTGCACTGTGAAAAAGCCTTTGGTCCCTTACAGATGTCCTACACACAAATCTTAATATACAACAGAAATAACCAGAGGAGATACAAAATGCAGATTTCAAAATGATTTCATTTATAAAGGGGGGAAAAAAGCTGGTCACTTTCTAAATCTAATACCTAGCTGTCCCAAGCTTGGCAGCAACAACCTCCTTAATGCATTTTTTACTGGCTGAGTCTTTGATATAACTGATATAAAATTTTGGCCTGCTCTTCTTTGTAAAAATCTTTAATGTAGTTTGGAGTGTTTTTTTTTTTTTTTTTTTTTCAAGCATGAACACCCTGTTTAAGGTCTCATCACATTATCTCAATCAGATTTATGTCCAGAGTTTGACAAGACCAGCCCAGAACAGAACCTTTTAGTCGTTGTTGAGGGTTGTCTTCCAACTCTTCAGAGGAGAACTTCCTGGTGTGCTTTGGATAAATGTCTTGCTGACGTTCAAAACCTAAACGTATTTAAGCTTAAGGTCAGAAAGTTATGACTTGCCATTCGGGATTTATCTCTAGAAGGAGGACGTTCATAGTTCCATCAATTACAGCAGATGGTCCAAGTACCAAAGAATTAAATCATTTCCAGACCATCATACCACCACAAAATGTGACTGTCAGTATGATGTTCTGTTCCTGAAATATCACGGTTTTTAAACCAGATGCAATGGGACACATCTTCCTAAAATTCTATCGCTGTCTCATCAAACCACTGAATGTTTTCTCAAAAGTCTTGTGCATGGAGGCCCTTTTTGGACAGACTCTCTCTTATTGCCAAATCATGACCTCAACTCAAGGCAGTGAGGTCTGCAGATATTTAGTGTGTGTGTGTGTGTGTGTGTATATATATATATATATATATATATATATATATATATATATATATATATATATATATATATATATATATATATATATATATATAATTATTTCAGGAGAAGTCAATACAAGAAGTAAACAAAAAGCACTACATTAAATACATATTCTATTGACAAACACTACGTTCAGAGTAGCAGTAAAAACATAGCATACATATCAAAATATGAAGCACAGTTATATATTTATACCCATTTTAATAAAACCTTGCATCTCTCCAGTATATAACGCCTTTCGGGGAGCTTCTAATTAAGTTAGATATTTGCCACACTTTGCTTCATATTTCGGTTCCCTCCGGGTACTCTGGCTTCCTCCCACAGTCCAAAAACATGTTTGGTTAACTGGTCTCTCTAAATTATTCTTAGGTGTGAGTGTGTGAGTGTGAATGGTTGTTTGTCCTGTTTGTCTCTCTGTGTTGCCCTGTGACAGACTGGTGACCTGTCCAGTGTGTACCCCACCTCTCGCCCATTGACAGCTAGAGATGGGTACCAGCACCCCTCATGACCCCATGAGGGATTAAGGGAGTAAGAAGATAGATGGATGGATGGATGCACTGCAAAAACAGAACTAAAAATAAGTTAAAATTTTCTTGAAATGAGTGTATTTGTACTTTATTTGAGCAGGTAAATAAGATAATCTGCCAGTGGAACAAGACTTTTGCACTTAAAATAGGAAGAACTTATCTGCATCAACTTATTTCAAGTGCATTATATCTAAATATCTTATTTTAGGGGTAAAATTACTCATTCCATTGGCAGATAATGTTATTTACCTGCTCAAATGAAGTACAAATACACTCATTTCAAGAAAATTTTTATTTTCTAAAAACTAAAATAAACAGAACTAAAAATTTTATTTTTAGTTCTGTTTTTGCAGTGTGCTTCATATATCCAGGCTACCCAGTCGTTTATATGAATTTTTTTTGAATGCTGAAACTTATTCCATCTCCACAGCCCATTCTTGCAGAGAGGGTACACCCTCAGTCTTCTATCCCCTGACAAGTATTTGTCTGCCAATCATGATACTAGTCTGGATAAAACTTTTATGTTTGTCCTCTCCTGTCAGAACTGAATGATCACTCAAAACAAATGATGTAGGAATAAATAGAATTTGCATCTTTTCAATCTCACATAAATTACCATAAATATTGGTCCAGTATTGTTGGGCTTTGTGAGATGACCATAAAACATGAATTAAAGTACCTTCCTTAGATTTACATCGAGTGGACGATAATCCTAATCTAAATAATCTAGAGGGAGTCCACTAAAAACGATGCAGAATTTTGAATTGAA
Source organism: Fundulus heteroclitus (assembly GCF_011125445.2). Lineage (NCBI taxonomy): Eukaryota > Metazoa > Chordata > Actinopteri > Cyprinodontiformes > Fundulidae > Fundulus > Fundulus heteroclitus. The sequence continues at coordinate 157,173 of NW_023396582.1, forward strand.
TGAGGTGTATTCTTTGAAATGACTTTGATTTTCATACAAATTCTGTTCCAATCCTCATCACTAAATGTCAAGTTCAGATCCCTTTCCTATGTCTGCAATGGGCCCCTTACCAAGAGTCTGAATCAACATGGAACAACAGACAGCTGCCTTGTGTCCTTCTCCCTAACTCTTGAAAGTGTTGCTTTTAAAAAAGAAAATCTCCAAATATTTCCTTTAAAATCAGAACCGCGTGATCTTGCATGTTGCTAAACTGATGTCCTTCATGTCTTTCTGTTGTTTTTGCAGGCCACAAAACTAGATGACTGTTTTGTCCGGAGGGAACCTTTAGGAGTTGTGCTGATCATTGGGCCATGGAACTACCCACTGCAACTCCTTATTGTACCACTAGTTGGAGCCATTGCTGCAGGTCTGCAGACCCTGTGTTAACCAATAAACTCGGTGCATTCAGCGTAGAACACCAAAGTTAGGTTTTCTTTTTCTGAAATAGACCAACGATGAGCTGTTGGCATAAAGAAGCATGCAGAGCAGAGATGAGAACTCACTGATTATTTGGAGGAGACGTTTACAATTAGAAATATGAACAAGAGTTCTGCTCAAAATGTGTCGAGCCAAATCAAATATGAAACATTGAGTGTCTGAATCCTTGAGACTGTTGGTACTGTAAGTTGTAGTTTCAAAGTGAAAATACAGAGTCTCCATGGTAACCCCTTCATGTAACTTCTATACTCTGCAAAAAGGGAACTAAAGGTAAGCAAGTTTTTCTTGAAATTAGTGTATTTGTCCTTGATTTGAGCAGGTAAATAATGCAGATGGAATGGGTATATTTACCCCTAAAATAAGATAATTAGATATACTGCACTTGAAATAAGATGATGGTGTTCCTATTTTAAGTGCAAAAATCTTATTCCATCGGCAGATCATTTAATGTGCCTGCTCAGATCAAGGACAAATACACTCATTTCAAGAAAATTCGACTTCCTTTTAGTTCCCCTTTTGCAGATTGTGGAAAAAGTCCATATAAACCACTGATCTCTATTTATTCACTGGATTGCTGATTTGCCCGAAAAACTTGCATCCCTCCATCTTGCTACTCCCTACTGTCACAGAATCCCACAGGATTTGGTTGCAACAACAAGCAGTTTTCTGGCTGTGTGAAAACGTTTCACAGGTAATTCTACAGTCAGTGGATGTACTAACACTATCAACTACTAGGAAATTAGGTGCTGAAATATTTTACATGTTATTCATATTAAATATATATATATATATATATATATATATATATATATATATATATATATATATATATATATATATAACATGCAAAATACTTCAGCACATGACTTTCTCAGTACTTGATAGTTTTAGTACATAACATAAAAGTATATGGCATTTGACATTTTAAGTCTTAAGCCCCCCCTGAACATGAGAAAATCCTCGTTATTCGATGCTGTAACACACATATTCCCTAGTTACTGGAAGAAAATAGGGAGTACCAATATGGCTGCTGGTGGCGACTCGTTCTAACAGCGGGCTATTAGTAATCCAGTGTATAATAGAGATCAGGGATATAAACACACCAGTCAGGCAGAACGGTTCTTTTATGGGAGCACTTTTACAAATGTAACGGGGAACTCTGTGTTCACTGACTTTCTTGTGTTAATGTCTCTGAAAGGAAACTGTGCAGTGATCAAGCCCTCAGAGATCAGCGCCGCCACTGACTGCCTGGTCGCTGAGCTCATTCCTAAGTACCTTTCTCAGGTAAATCTGCCTGTTTAGGTACAGAATGCTGAATGCATTTCAGCTGCCTGTTTCAATAAGGTTTTACCAATATTTCATATTATACTAGAGTTTTAAAATGAAGTTATAGCAGATCCATCCGAACTTGACACCGCTGGCCTCGCACTTCTGACTGCAGTTTTACCTCCACAGGACTGTTATACTGTGGTTCGTGGTGGATCCGAGCAAACCAAGGCTCTGCTGCAGAATCGCTTTGACCACATCTTTTACACCGGTAGGAGCCCTGATGGACTCTACATCGGCTGTTTTGATCCAAAAACACATGGCACCAGTTTGTTTAGGGTTCAGTTGTTTTCGATGTGTACATCTGGTGAAGGTCAATTGTAAGACCACCACCACACACGTTTACATATGTAAGGCCCTGAGCTTCCATATACGTACTGATCTACGTATCAGAGTAAATGTGTGAGCACTTGTGTGTAAACGTAGATGAATGTGACTTGAGAAGGTTGCATCTACTGTTCCTTGCCAGGTTGCAGAGAAACTATGGACCTTTGTAGCCATCTGTAAGTTTCTAGCAGATTTCAGGCTGATTATTTGACCACTCTCCTTGTCAGACATGGCAGAGCTCATTTAAATAGTTTTGGTTTCCTGCCACAGATCTTGCTTTTAAAGGTAATGTGCACATTTTGACTGCTTGAGGTCAGGGCCATGAAGCTTAACTTGACTCCGGTTTATCCACGTGTTTGAGCTCATTGTCCAACTTTCAACCATCTAATTGCTGATTTTAGGTTAGGTTGAAGAATTGGAATGTAATGTTCATTATTCCACCCACTCTGTGCACCCCTGAAAGGCCTTCAGCACAATGCTACCACCCCCATCTTCAAGAGTTGCAAATGTTCTTGGGTTTGGAGCCTCACCATAAACTCCTCCAAACGTTGTTTTTTGTGGTTGTGGCCTAAAAGCTCAACCTTTGTCTCCTTTGACTTAAAGCTTTCCTGCAGAAGGCATTTGGCATGTCCATGTGGGCAGTTTCAGTTTTCAGCCGAGCTTGAATCTGTTGATTTGGGTGCATGTGCTCCTTTCTTGGTTAAAGCATCTACTCTGAACAGGACGTGATAAACCTCCAGCTTTTCTGCTTCCTGGATTATTCCCCATCACTCTTAACTAATTTCCCAGACAGATTTGGATTAGATGGTTGAAACGTTGACACAGGACAGGAAAGCGCATGTGTTCATGGAGAACCTGTGTGAGTTAGAGAAACTCCACAGTAAATTAAAACTTTAGCACCAAATTCTTGTTTTTCAAAACCCTTAGATGACCCTTCTTACCCAGAGAAAAAGGTTGATATGGATCTTGTGCAGTGCAGCCCTTCCTGCTTTGACCACTGACATCTGAGCTCCTCCCTTTAGGATCCCAAGTTGTGGCCCGCAGCGTTGTGCAGGCAGCCTCTGTTCACCTGACACCAGTAACTTTGGAGCTGGGGGGCAAGTGTCCCTGCTTCATATATGGGCGAATAAACATCCAGGCTGCCGCTCACCGTTTGGCCTGGGCAAAGTTCTTTAATGCTGGCCAGAGCTGCGTGGCTCCAGACTATGTGCTGTGCACAGAGGCTACCCAGAAAGCCTTGGTGCCTGCCCTGTCCACCGTGCTGGAGGAGTTCTACGGGAAGGAGCCCCAGAAGAGTCCCGACCTGGCCCGCATCGTGTCTGATCGGCACTTCGCTCGTCTGAAGAAACTGCTGGAGAGGACCAAAGGGAAGGTTGTTATTGGAGGACAGAGCGACCAGGACAGTAAATACATAGGTGGGTCTACAAGTATTTTAGCTAGTATTTAGTGAATGATGTGGAACCGACTCATCAGTAGCAATGTTTTTCACCTACCTCACCTACTTCTGTAATAATGATGTTATTTTCAAACATTTATTCTCAGCATACTGTCAGAATGGCTAAATTAACTCGTGTAAAGCTCACTCAGGGTCGTACTTCTTGATGCAGGGGATAGCTAACATGTTTACACCAGCCATTAAAAGATCCCTTTAAAAGTCGATAATAAGATGAAAGTATAATTCTACTGATGTACTAAAGTACATTTAAGGTGGATTGAGGTATTAATTAAAGTCTTTTAAGAAGGATATTATTTGGTGTTGCCCTCTAAATTTGCAGCTCAGTGTATTAGAATATCATTGAAAAGTACATTTATTTCAGTAATTCTGTTCAAAAAGTGAAACTTGTATATATTTATTACACAATTAGTGAGAAATGTCAATTTTTCTGGAAATTAGAATATTATACCGGACCAATAAAAAGGACATGGAGGCCCATCCTTCTAGATGCATTCTAAGTCAGATACAGATCCACGACCAAGTGGAATACTGGGTCACCTGAATCATGATGAGACTGCGGATGTAATCTTTTTGGAATGTGTTGAAGGGCCGAGCTGTAGGACAGCTGGAAGCACAATCCTCTGTTTAGTGATTGCTTTTCTCATTTGACCAAGATGGCTTTTTAAACAATGATCCTTTGGGCTTACCTTCCCTGGGTTTCAGTGACTGCCAGACCACTGTCGGGTCAGCAGTCTTATCATGATTGTGTTGACCATAACACTTTATGAAAATTCTTTGTTCATTGGTCTGATGTAATTTAGGGTTTTTATTAGCTGTAAGAAAATACAGCAGAAATAAACTTATTAAATAGATGATTAAGTACAGGTAGATTTAGTTTTAATTAATTAAATCAAATTATATTCAACATTATTTAAATGACATACTAATTTATTTTAATTTATACTTAGTACAACTTAGAGTAACTCTTGAAAGCATCGGTTTGATCTGACAGAGTAACAGCTTTGTATTACTTTCGGTTCTGCCTAAATTCAGATGTTTACAGAGAGTTTTGTGTCCTTGTATGTCTTCAGCACCCACAGTGGTGGTGGACGTAGGGGAAGATGATGCCCTGATGTCGGAGGAGATCTTCGGCCCCATTCTGCCTATCCTCACTGTGGAGGAACTGGAGAAGAGCATGGACTTGGTCAATCGTAATGAAAAGCCTCTGGCCATCTACGTGTTCTCCGACGAGTCCTCTGTAAGGACGGCAACTCTCCAACCTCCCTGTCAAAAGCTTTAAACAAAAGCAGCAAAATTAAGATGACTTTGTTGTTCCTCTTGAAGATTGTGAAGACCGTGATGAAGAATACCAGCAGTGGAGGCTTCTGCTCTAATGATGGGATCGTTCATATGACCCTGCCCGGTCTGCCTTTTGGAGGTGTCGGTAGGTGTCAGTCAGCCCCCTGCTGAATCTCTGTCTCCTCACTAATTCCCTGTCCTCCTCCCTGAAGGCTCTTTTTCTCATTTAGCAGTTCCTTCAGAACACTGGTGATCCCAGTATGGTTATGCATCATAGCAAATGTCCCAGAAATGAAAAAGCACCAACAAAATCCTTCAAGCAGGCAGCACAACATCAGTGGAGAAAACCGTGCAATAAAGCAATCTTGATCCACAAAAAGGACAAATTGAAGTTTCTTAAAAAGAACTGCAGAATAAAAAGAACAGAGCTCCTCCAACATGCAGCCACCTGCTTCCTGTAGCCTTTAGGCTAGAAGCTGAGGCGGTGACACTGCTAACACAGATGCTCGCCTCTTTCTCTGTCTCGCCTCCTTTGCTTTTACATTTCACAATCGCTTTTAATTGCCAAGATGCTTAATACATCAAGGAATTTGACTTTGATTCCATTTTAAATACAATATACAAAAAGGTAAATAGAAATATTTCTTGTAAATACTGATCCGTTTGTGAGTAAAACAGGAAGAAATGGTTGAAATAAGCACTGTATGGATCTGGATCCTCTGACTGTTCAGTGTTTATCAGAGAGACAGAAACTCTCTATCAGCTGTTCTTTTCAAATAACGCTCTGTAGCGCCACCTGAAGGCCAAGGTCGGAACGGTTTGTGTGCAGGTTGTGTGGTCTGCGGATGTTAGGCATTCTGTTTCTGGCCCTGGACCTGTGCAGGTCCTGGATGGAGGGAAGGTCAGCTCTGATCATCATTTCTGCAGACCGAACCGTTTTGTAGTTTGGACCGGTCCTGTTCTGTGGGTGAGCCAACCCACCCAGGGAGGGACCAACGCAGGACAGACTGAATGATGGCGCTGAGAATATGTCCAGCAGCTCCTGAGGAGGAGGGTTGGACTTCTTGATTTGCTGCAGGAAGTCCGGTCTGTGCTAAGACTTCTTCAGAACAGACCATCTCAGGCTTCGTTCGCAAACTTAGAAATAGAAGATTGAGGTTGATTTAACCATAAACAACTTTAGTATAATTTGTGTTAGCAAAACCTGATGAGCCGTGAGTTTTTTTTTTTCTTTTTTCAAATGTTTATGTAGGTTTTATGCCTCTTGACACATCTGATTTAGAAGGAATGAGGGCAAGGTTAGCTCTAAGATTGTGGAGGCAGTGGTCCCCTGGTTTAGCTGGACAGCCATGATTGGTAGGTTTGCCGTTTTGAAATAATCCAAACAATGTTACAGCATCAGTATCATTTGAATCTGCTCTATATGGACATCGACTCATATTCCCCCAGCTCAGCGGTGTGTATCTAACTGGTGTATTTTCCCACGTCCATCCAGGGGCCAGCGGCTGGGGCTCCTACCACGGCCGCTGGAGCTTTGAGACGTTCAGTCATCGGCGGGCCTGCATGCTGCGAGGCTGGGCTCTGGAGAGACTCAACGGCCTGCGCTATCCACCTTACACTGAAGACAAGTTGAAATGGCTGCGTTGGACCACATCTGCACAGAACAGCTGTTCACTGATGTGATCCAGTTTGTGTGGCAGGGCTCATTCCGCTGTATCTGAACATGGAGCAGTCTACTCTGGGTCTGCCAGCTTTCTGATGGCCATAATGTTCCACCTCACCTATAGGTGGCTGAGTGAAGGTTCAAATCCGGTAACTGGGTGAGTGCCGATTTAGGGCATCGCCTTCATTTGTAACAGCTGGAGAGTGGTGGGTTAAAGACTAGATTGCATCTGTGTAAATTCCTTTAAAGGCAGCGTGATGAAGATAGATGTGAGAATTGGAGAAAAATAGAAACTTTTTACACTAAACTAATATAGGAGGAAAATAAAATGTTAGTTTTGCAACATTTTGAAGGTCATTGGTGTATTTGTATATATTAACACTCTCTTTTCTTCTAAATGTAAACCCTTCCACTATTCAAAGTAAATTTATGACATTTTTATTGCCTATACTTTCATAATGAAATTTCTGTTGGGATTTTCTTTACAAAAATTCTTCTACACTGTTACCATTTAACTACCATGTGAAACTATTGGCAGCTTTCTATATTCAGTATGTTGTAAATAAATCTGATTTTTCTAACTTCTGTTGCAAAGCAGAGGATTTCAAGGATTTCATTAAGAAAACCAAATGGATTGCATCAAGAAGAAGCTGGGTTTGAATCCAGGCCTGGGATTTTTCTGCATGGAGTTTGCATGTTGTCCCTGAACCTGTTCACTCAGCTCCCTCCCACTGACCCACCGTTCCTCAAAGCTGTTTGTGTTAGGTTAGGGTAACGGCTCTCTAAGTTACTTTTAGGGGTGTGTGTGGAGGTTGCTCCAGTAATGAACTGATTACCTCTCAGCGTGTGCTCGGCCTCTGGTCCCCAGAGCATCCATGACCCTGGCTGCACGGATTAGGCGGGTCCAGAAAATGGGTGGAATGACTTTGTAAGACCATTGTGGTTTAAATATAGTTAAATGGGACTTGTTATCCTTGCCGGTTCCAGCCAGTGTTGTGTAATCTTGTCAACTTGCTTCTCAGCTCTGCAGTGTGACTGGTTCTTCTACACCAAGGTTATGCAAAGTATGTTAAAATATGGCACCGTCTGATCGATCAGCATCGTATGTAACCAACACGGGACGTTCCCACATAACGATCCGTATCTTACATTGAAAAGGAAGTGACGCTTTTTCAAAGAACTGATTAGGGAAACTGGTCAGGGTTCTGAGTCGGTCTTTATTCAAACATTTTATTTGTACTGTACAGGATCAAAATCGGAAAGTGTCCACAGAATTTAAAAATGGTTAGTCAAACAGTGTGAAGATGATTTGAGTGAGTGGAGCGAACAATGTTTTTTTTGGGGGGGGGGGGGGGGGCGAGTAGTTCTTTCAGATAAGGAGTGTTTCTGTACTTGGATTGATGAGTGAGGAAAGAAAGATTATATTTAATCCTGGTGGAGATGGGAAGCCAATGAAGAGTGAGCATAATGTGTGCATACTTTTGCATTCATCAGGATCCTAGCTGCAGAGTTTTAGACATATTGGAGCCTCTGAAGATTCTTGCTAGAGATCCCAAGTAGCTGTACAATAGCACAGTCTGGAGGAGACAGACGTGGATCAGTAGCAATATTACGCAGGTGATGGAAAGAGTTCTTCAGAGTTTATTAACATGATCCAAGGTGAGGGGAGTCTAGTTTAACTCCAAGGTTAGTAACTGATGGGCAGAGGTGATGCTGGTTATAGGAGATGACCTGATCTGGCACATTCACACCAGTTAAGTAATCCTACTAAGGGTTCTCCCACATCTCTCTTCATAAGAGCATGAAAGTAAACAGGGAATAACTGATGCTGAATGTTGACACTGCTTACTACTTAATTTCAGGTTTCTAACAGGCGATGTATGTGAATGAGTACTACCTTCTGTCCTTATGAAGTGTAAAAGAAATATGGTTGCAAATAAAAATGTAAAAAAGTTCACAAACTCTCTTGACACCTGAAACCTTAACAAGTTTCACCCAAATCCCCCCCCCCACCCCCAAAAAAATATATGAATAAACTGGAGGTGACCAGAGATCCATTCAATGATTACTAGTTCATCTATCATAACGAGAACTAATGTTTTTAGGGTGTTTTATGTTCTGAATGTGGCTGAGATTAAAGAGATGTCTGAGGAAGATGTGAAAAGGCCGCTTGCAGCCCCGGTCGGACCCCCAGCAGCTGACTTCCAGGGCAGACACACTGGGACCAGACTTCATCCTGCACCACCGGACCACCCACAGACGTACGCCAGCATCCTGTCGGTGGAAGCTCACCCAGCCTGGTGCTCATCTCCAGAGGACCAAGAAAGCAAACTGGGGTTCTTTGATGAAACTTTAATGAGTTCTAGCAATGTTACATTTCCTTTAGGATTATTACAGTATTTTTCAACTGAACTGGATTCAACCCAGACAGGATGCATGTCCTTCACAGGGCAACACAGAGACACAGTCAGATTAAAAGGACCTACCACCCTAATATGGATAGTTTGGATCGACTGTGGGAGAAAGCCTGAGTCCTGGGAGAACCTGTGCATGCACAGCGGTAACATGTTAACTCCATGCAGAGTGATCCCAGGCTGGGCATGGATAAGGGAGTATAGCTGATGGATGGATAATACACCTAGACTGATAGTTTCCTGTGAAACATTCCTGCAAGGAAGGTTGAAGTCAAGTTTATCGAGTTATTTAGTATCTGCTACCTGGACTCAAGTTATTCATTTTGTTTTAGATTTTTTTTTGGACTAATGCTGTACTTTACAATGGTCCATTTTATGATAAATGTCTCTCACGGAAGAATGCTATCAATGCATTTCTTTTTCTGACCTAACCACGAGATTGAAGACCAGGGCCCGTATTAACAAAGCTCTAAAGAGGCTCTGAGAGCCCCTGTCTTAGCCAAAAAATTCCTGCCAAGGAGTCTTAGCTCCAGAGTGATTCAGATGCTGCTGAGAGCGACTCGAAGAAAGGAGAAGTCAGACATTTTTATCTTAGTGAGGAGGTGTGGTTGACCCCACTGCTAGGTGCGAGACTGTCTTAAGAGCTGTGATTGGTTGATAGTACTCCTAGTAATCAAAGGAGAGAAATTAACCAATTAGACCTCAATGTATATATTTTTCTGACTTTTTCCAATTCTAAAATTTTCTGTACTTTTCACCACTTTTTATTCATGATTATTCAATGTTTATCCCCAATAAAATGACATTACTAGAGCCGCACCTTTAACCTGCTGGGCCGCTGAAAATTATTAATTTCCCTCTATGGGAATGATAAAGTGTTGCTTATTTACATATTAATGATTGATTGTTGAAGTTTTTGCACTCATTTCTTCCACTGTTTAGGTGGTGGATCAGCCAATCAGCGCTCTGTTGCCACTATGACAGACACCCATAGGCTTGCTAAAAGTCCTCCTCACTACAACGTTTTGTCACTTTCAGAGCTCTCTTAAGGCCTAGAAACTTTGTGAATAATCAAATAATCAAATCTTACAGAGGTAAATTTATTATAAAAAAAAAAGACCAAAAACATTATTTTAAAAAAATCTTAGAATTTGGGAAATTCTTAGATTTTTTCTGAAATGACGACATTTACTTTTAGTGTTAGGATTCTTTGTGAATACGGGCACCGGCATTAAACATCTGGGTGGACTTGAGACCGTTTTGAATGAATGTAACTGAAATGTAAGAGTTTCTAGGAGCTGAAAACACTGTTATAAGCAATAACAATGTTTTCAGTTAGCAGTTAGTTGAAATGTAAAGCTCAAGTAAAGACACCGTGGTCAAACTAATTGTCTTTATTAGAAATCTGCATAAGAAAGAACTCCCCTCCTGAAGGTCTTTTCGGCAGCGGTCTATGTGAACATTACATAAACTTCAGGGAGCTCCGTTTTCTTCCCTTTCAAAAACATCATGATGCGGCCAGTGCTGATGACCAGACTGTGAGGAGGATAAAGGTGACTGCTGGGGCCAACAGTCAGCCAGGATTCTCCAGGACTTATTGTGTGCACTGAAGGAATGAAATTCTGCTTCTGTAACAGTATGTGCCTGAGCTACTCTGCCCACACGTTGTGTTTAGGCTGCTGATTGTGGAGAACAGAGACCTAGTAAAGAAAAGACGAGAAGCTGGGCTTTGCTCTCAGAAGCCGCCAGGCACCGAATCCTACGGAGCAGCCGTCACATGGCAGATCAGGCTGGTGCAGAGTTCAAGGTTCTGGTTTGTATGAGGAGGGGGCATTAGTGCCGTTGGAGACCTGATCCGGGGCTCCAGACTCTGTCTGTGGGGCGGGATTTGCTGCTGCTGCTGCTGCTGGTTCTTTCTGGACCAACTCTGGCTCATCCTGGCCTGCCTGGGGTGGATGGACCAGGACCCGGTCAATGATGCCAAAGTCCTGAGCCTCCATGGGACTCATGTAGCGATCTCTTTCCATCACACCCTCTAAAAGTGGGAAAGAAAAGAACATCATTTACCACAGCTCGGTATACAGCAGCCTGTTATACCCTTCACTAAAAGCCTCACTGAAATGATTAGAAGCCTTGACACAGGATCCCTTCAGCCTTCATTTGAACATGTTTTTTTATAGAAGTTGGCAGAGCACTAAGACACTAAAACTAGTGAGTGAGGATATTCTACTGGCTTGTCTAACAGGCAAGCCACCCTGAGCAGCAGCGCCATCCTCAGCAACACGGAGCAGGAAGGAGGACAAAAACTGCTCAACTGAGCTGCTGTTATTCCGTCTCCTCCACGGCTCGTGGAAAACTGCAAACAGGATGTATTTAGGCTTTCCTTCAATACTGGTTTTCCTCTTACCACTGATCCATGAAGGCCTTATTTACAGCTCCTCCAGAGTCACCATGAACCTCTTGGCTGCTTGTCTAATTAATGCTCTCCTTGCCCAGCCTGCCAGGTTAGATGGACGTCCATGTCTTGGTAGGTCTCTTGGTCCATTCTCTCCAGATGATGGATTGATCAGAGCTCTGTGGCATGGTCAAAGCTGGGGAAACCCTACTTTAAACTGGACCAGAACCCCTGGTCTACCCGACCCGTCTGCTGGGTTCCTTGATCGTCATGATGCTGCTTGTTGTCAAATGTTCTCTAATCAACCTTTACAGGTCTTCACAGAACATCTGAATTATCTACCATTTGTGTGAGTTTAGAAAACAAATCGTTCACTAGAACAGTGACAGGGGGCACAGAGTAAAGCTGGATAAAAATACACCCCACATATAGTATCGCTCAAAAGTTTGGGGTCACTAAGAAATGTCTGTACAAATTTTTCGTCAATTAAAATTAAATTAAAACAAGTTAATGAGACATACAGTCTAGATATGGTGATGTGTTATTCTGTCTATAATGGAGTGGTCAGCACAGTCACCGGATTCCAACCCTACCGAGCTGTTGTGTGGAGGGGCTTGACCGTATGGTGAGAAGAAATGCTCATCAAGCTAATCCAACTTGTGGGAGGAGCTACAGGGAGCATGGAGGGACATTTCCTCCGATTTCCTCCACAAACTGACAGCGAGATGCTAAAAGTCAGCAAGGCTGTAACAGCTGCAAATGGAGGATTCTTTGATGAAAGCAAATTTTGAAGGACAATCGTTATTTCTAACCTTGTCAATGTCTTGACTATAGTTTCCATTTATTTTCCAACTCATTTGATTGATTAAATGGCAGTTCTTTTCTGAGGTTTCAGAGAAGTATCGCTCAAATGAGCAGCATCATGAAAGGATTCACTGGGGTGCTGCCATGTCCTTAAACAGACCACCCTCCAGGAGATACACCAATGCCAACATGGCTGACAGCAGAAGCAAACTTCAAGCAGCAGCGAAGGTCTGCCTTCAGCCTTTATACCCACATATTCATGGAACAATTGTTTTCTTGTGTATTCAGCAGAATTTTTGTGGGTCATTTGTAATGAAGTTACTTTCCAGGGCAGCTGAAATCTGTGCAGGCAGTTAGAAACGAGTAACATTCTGCTAGGCAGAAGGGGACGGAGAGTCAAACTCAACCCAAACCCAGCTGGACAGCAGAAATGAGCTTTAAAGCAGAGTAGGAAAGGATGCTATGCTACAGTAATCCATCCTCTAACTATTATTAGCAAACATTACAGAGATTTTATTCAGATCTCTGGAAATTCAACTTATGAAAAGAAAACAAGTTTCCTTTAAGATCTCTTGCAAGTAAGAGGTCTCTGAATTTAGTGAAATATGGTAAATCCCTCTCCACCGTGACGGGTACAGTGTTTTTACAGTCACCACAATCTGTTAGTGGCTGTATACTGTGTGCGTATACCGACGTCACAACTGATCATTTTCTTGTAAAACCCTTTATTTCTGTAGGTAAAGCCGGGCGTACACTGTACGAGTTTTTCAGTCGTGGTACTTATATACATCTCAAACTGTGCGAGGGAACCGCGGGGTTTAAAAGTTCACCGCTCACGATCTGTGCGGCGCGACGCTCGGACGAGACCAGACTGCTCACACTGTACGTCGTGTCCCCTCTGGGACCGCTCGCTGTGGTGGCAGAGGCAGGCGAGCGACGGGGTGGGTGACAGGGACCCAGAGCAGGGGGTCGAGCCCAGCTCTGGCGAGGCACGCAGGAGGCACCGGGCGTCGGGGGAACGGAGGGGAGAGAGAGGAGGGACGAGACGCACCGGCGGCCGCGCGGCACGGCAGGTCGCCCGGCCCGCCCCCCCAGCAAGCGGAGGAGTGCCGAAACAGGCAGCCAGCGCGTTGCGCGGACCGCGGAGGAGTGCCGAAACAGGCAGCAAGCGCGTTGCGTAGGTTAGGGTTCAAATGTGCCCAAACGTACCTATGGTCTCCAGAGGCTGTCCTGTGTGCTTGGCATAGATGTGGTTGATCTGCCTCTTTAGCTTCAGAATTTCCTCCGCCTGGATGGCGATGTCTGTGGCCTGGCCCTGAACACATGGAGACACTCCTAGTGTTAGGGTCACGGCTCTGGCTTCACTTTCTGCACCTTTATTTTGTGCGTTAACTCTTCAGGCCTTATTTCTGATGGGTCTGAATAAGCCCGCTTACCCTGGCACCCCCTGAAGGCTGGTGCACCATGATGCGTGCGTTGGGCAGTGAATGCCTCATGCCAGAGGTACCTGCTGCCAGGAGCAAGCTGCCCATGCTGGCTGCCTGGCCAACACACCAGGTGGAGATTGGATTAAGGATATACTGCATAGTGTCATAGATGGCCAGGCCTGCCGTCACCACGCCGCCTGGACAGAAGGGGTTGGGGCGCGGGGAGAGACAAAAAGACAGCACTATTTTACCCACAGACAAAACTGGACCACATTCAGCACAAAAAGACACTTGAAGACATCTAACTTTATAAGAATGTAAGGAAATTGAACATTAATATTAGTAACTGCTGAATAACAGCAGCAAGGAATGGGAATCTGTTGGCCATGGCTGCCTGTTGTTAAAACTAACATCAGCTAACAGTGAGCCCTTCAGCGGGTGTGTGTCCTCGCTGGATCTCTTACCAGGACTGTTGATGTACATGTGGATGGGCTTGTTGTTGCTCTCTGACTGTAGGAAGAGCAGCTGGGCTATCACCAGACTGGCTACGTTGTCATCAATCTGAGCACATGGCAAATGTAAAGCGATACTTGGTGACGAGTTCCTCTAAAAAACATCTCGACGTTTTCACAATCATTAAAACACTTACAGGACCCATCACACAGATGATTCTTTCTCTTAGGAGACGAGAGTAGATGTCGTACGCCCGTTCTCCTCTCCCCTAAAAACACCAATTATACTTTTAAGTTTGCAACATGGTATAATAAACATTACTGATCATGTAAGTGCAACGAATAAATATATAAAAGATTTACATAAGATTCCCCAACACTGTAGAACATTATTAAGTGAATGGCTGAAAGAAGTGTGATGGATTGGCCTAATCAAAGTCCAGACGACAAGAAAAATACAGTGTTGGGATGTTAGCAGCGCTGCGCTGAAACTAAACTTTTCCAAATACAAAAGCAATGCAGTCCACATTTTCTTCCAGCTTTGATGGCCTCTAGCTTTGTTCGTTAGGCACAGAACGCCACTGATCCACCACACCTACGCATTTGTCAAAACGTCACAGGGAAGACAACTTAGGCATTAATGTAGTGCATTGTGGGTAATCCATTGAAAGATGGTTGGTGTTGACAGGCCGCTCACCGTCTGCTCCACAACTATAGGTATGAGAGGACTCCTCCATACTGGACTGTGATGGACGGCTCTGCTGTGTTTCAGAGTTAGACCCCCGATGTTCAATAAACTCTATCAAACAGGGGAAAAACGTTTTAATGTTAAAAACCAATAATAAGTCACACTATATCAGAAGGATATAAAAAATAATGAAATTAAATTTGAAATTATGAAATGAAATTAATTTATTCAAACATGATACAAATATAAAAATAAAATAGTGCACAGTAACAAGAAGTGCATAAGAAAGAAGAGGAAAATACAGATTTTTTTTTGTTTCAGTAACATATCATGCTCAAAATGGGGTAGGAAGAAGTGAGAACTTATAAACTCCTACCCCTAAACACTTGAGACTTTAGAGTCCTACTGTCATAAAAAAAAAAAAAATCAAAATCAAAGTGGCAGTTTGAAGTAACAGTTACTAATATTTACCTATACATTTTCCCATTTTATGCTAGTTTATCTTTCTAAACCCTTACACCAAGTTATTATCTTCAATACACACCTTATTGCTTTCTGTCCCCATGTGTGTATCTATTGAAAATTACCTCTTTGTACTTTCTTTTGAATTGTGTTAAACTATTGCTTTGTTTTAAATCTTCATGTAACTTATTCCATAACTTTACAAAGGAGAATCAACACAGAAAGAATAAAATTTGTCAGTTTATGTCTACTTTTTAATAAACATAGCATGTCCCTTTTCAATATTCAACAGAAAAACTTTATTAGCATTCCAGCCATTAAACCCATCTTATAAATGTTGAGCAGCTCTATGATGATTTCTCTTTGAGATTCAAGCTTTGAGATTTTGCTCTTAATTATTTATACTATTTCAGTAGAACACAAGTGCTTCACAAACCAAGGTGGTTGGGACTTTCTGGTCCTTAGGTTGTTAGATTTTAACCTTTTCCTGTCAAAGACAGCACCATTGTGTTCAATCCAGATTCATTCAGAAATCCTGGAAAGCTGTTTGAATCTTAGCTCCTATTGTTGCCAAGAACACACTAAATAAATTCATACAAAAATAATAAATACATAAATAAATCTAACACTGTCATATGAAATGTTGTTATAATTTAATTGATGTCCTGTAAAATTCATTAAGTAAAAATGTATTCACAACCCTGAGTAGAAAACATGGAGGATGTATTTTATGTTGTTAAAAAAACATATTACACCACTCTTATTTATCAACTGAGAATTTTGAATTCATAAAACATGTGTCAAAAACCTTAAATGACATTGTTGTGACTATTGGTCCAATTGTTTTGTATTCAACTTCCAGGAAAGCCAAACTGGAGCCATCATTCATGAAGAAACAGAAGCAAACATGGCTCCAGCAGGCAGGAGATGAGCAGCAGTACACTGGGGACGATTGCATGAAGGTCAACTTGTTTGTTAGACCCAATCCTGACCAAATTATTAAAGGAAGCATTCCCTTTGATCACTGCCCCCATTTTAGATCTGATTACTCTATCATTGGTACACAGATCAGTACCACCGGCTTTTAAGGTAGCTGTTATTAAACCTTTACTTAAGAAACCTTCTCTTGATCAAGGTGATCACATGATGATCAAGATAATTGATTCCAGACCTATATCTAATCATCCTTATTTATCTTAAATTTTTGACGAAATATTTGCTAATCAAGTATGTGAACATTTCTACAGTAATGACCTGTTTGAACAGTTTCAGTCAGGCTTCAGAGCTCATCATAACACCGGAAAAAAAACTCTGGTGAAAGTCACTAATGATATTCTCATGGCCTCAGATAATGGACTTGTGTCTGTACTTTTCCTGTTAGATCTCAGTGCTGCATTTAATATTCATACAATATTTTCAGAAAGGCTTGAACATACTGTGGGGGTTAAGAGAAAAATATTAATTTGGTTTAAATCCTGTCTGACAGATTCCAGTTTGTTCATGTTAATAATACATCTTCAAACTCTAGGGTCACTTATGGAGTACCACAGGGTTCAGTCCTTGCACCAATTCTCTTCATTATATATATGCAGTATGGGATAGGGCTGTATCATTTTGCCAAAAATCAAAATTGCTATATATGTCAACCATAATTGCGATATCATTTTTTATTTTCTCTGCATTAAGCACATGCAGCAAAATGGCCTGTAGATAAAGATGTTTGTAAACCAGAACTATTTAAGATAAGAAATTTAACCTTTTTTATTAATCAGAATATTATTACACAAGAGATTAGCTTGGTGAGTTGGACATCAATCATGTTGAACATATACTGCAAAAATGCAACCACCAAACAAGTCTATGTATTTAACTGTTTGACCGATAGTTAATGCTATGGTGAAATTCCAGAAAGTTTCTGGTAAAATGTATTGATTATATAAACTATAAAACAAGTAATAAAATTAGATTATCTCACTGCTGCATTTGTCTTCCCTTCCTTGTGGAGGCAAACCCACTTTAAACATATTACCTACACCTAAAGGACGTGTCTTATCCATCAATTGTTACATAATCCATTTTTTAAAATTGCGACTTTAGTGCAAATATGATTAAGTGTCTAGCCCTACCATGCAGTTAATTTCCACTGTTATGCTGATGACCCCCCAAGAAGATAATAAAAGGCTTATCAAAGAAAGGTCATCTGTCTAGCAAACAGTCTGGACCGTAGTCCATCAGAACATGCATGGTGGTAAATCCAAACAACTTCAACAAAACAACGTGGTTCATGACAAGGCTCCGTGTTGCAAATCTGGTCGGTCAGCTGCTTGATGAAAACATTGGTCTGACTGATGAAAAATAGTAGTTTTCATCATAGAAGTCATGTTTAAACAATATTGTTAATATTAATAATATTGGTTATCTAGGTGAAACAGAGGGAAGTGTCTGAGAAATCAAAGAAAATCCTCAGCCAGCCTGATCACTCCCTCTCAGAGAAAATCTATAGGCCTTAATGCTCTCAACTATTACTGGACATGGACAATACCAACTGTTTTGCCTGGTTGTTTATGCTGTTGAAAAATAATATATTCATATTGTTGTTCTATTATTCACTGCTTTGATGGCGCATGCTGGAAGGAAACCTATGAAAACCCCACAGGGTTAATCCCAGAAGGTCGTGTGAAAGTGTTCAGAACCCTGATCAAACATCTAAGCTGATCTAAGGCGCAACAACGCGTTAGCTGTGATCTTCCCTGGAAGCTGCACTCCGTTACACAATCACTTTGTGAAAGAGTCGCATTCTTCTTCTAACATCGATTTTTCTCCACTTGATTTGAATAATAGATCTTCCAATAATCTCGCTTATTTTAGAGGTCTGTTACGCAGCCACAGCATCCAGCTCTTCAGTAAGGTTTGCCCCATATTTGTTACAAATCCAAACAGCTGACTGAACGTCAGACTTCTTCTCAGCAGTGAACACTGACATCTACAGCTGTCATGTTCCGCAGACAGACCCAGCTACACTGCTGCTGCTGCTGCTGTCATGTAACAGGCCGGGAGGTAACGTCCTGGGCCAGCGCTCCGCTCCGCACCGCACCGCCGCCATGCTCTGCCGGCGGAGCAGCGACAACACACCGGGTGGAAGACGCGTTCAGCGGCGCGGCTCTGCCCGACACGCCGCTGCGACACAGCAGCAGGCAATACTCACCCGTAACAGCATGTTGAAGTCTTCACCAGCTCTACCGCTGCCTGCTGCCTGACCCTGCTACACCGGAAGCTGTTCTAACGTGACCCTGTGACGTGCTCTTTACGCAATGCCCTCCGCCAGGACATTGCTTTGTCGCCACCTACTGGTTTGCACAGATCCAGGTATTTCTTCAGTGAGGGAGTCTGTTGGAGCCTCTGATAAGTACATCAGTGTTGCCAACACTAACATTGAGAAGAAGAACCATTAAACGTTTTACTAGAATTAAATAAAATTATTCTTTAATTCTATAATATAATTACCCAACCCGTCTAACATAATCATATGTGATACATATCTCAGTCAATCACACCCATCCATATGTATTACTGATTATAAATAAGCAAACAATGGAACAAATGCAGACAAACAAATGAAGGGCAAACACATTAATTCTACTGCTAAGAATGAAACAGCATCTAAAATAATACAATGACTGAAGGAACGACGCTGTGAGCTTATCTCTTCCACACCCATTCATTCGTATCCGTTTCAGCTCAGCAGAATAACAGAATTTCCCCTCTTTATGTCAACTCAGAAATCATAGCTCTAGAATGATTCAATTGGTGAATCCTAAGAGGTTTCCAGTGGACAATAAGGAATTTCAGAAGGTACACAGAAAGATCTATTCTCCAGGGATGTTTGTACAGAAAATTGTCTCAGGACAGTACAGGAAGGCAAACAGGGGATGCTGATGTAACAAAACCAATGATTTTCAACAGTCACCAAAGGCATCACTCTAGAAAGTACTGACAGGATCTTGCAGCTTCACATCTTACTGAAATCTCACTGAAGTGATTAATGTATTAAATGTATCATTCATCTTTCCAGGTATTTCTGCCATGTCCAAGATGTTGTTCTAAAAGGAGCATGTTGGATAAAGGGTAAACGTATTAAGAATGGAGATATTCTCACAAAGTCCCCGAAAAGCCTTCAAGTT